>NC_068338.1:42877287-42985707 GCF_014633365.1 Diospyros lotus | reverse complement strand
AAATGTTTTTGTTAAGCTCAAGGTAAGTAAATTACGATTTTGATGATAACAAAAATATTTTTATGATATAAATATATTTATTTGTCATATAAAAAGTAAATTTATTTTGAATAAAAGTGGGTACAAAGAGTAAATTTATTTTGAATTAAAGGTGGATTGTCTTTAGACATGTTTCCTTATTTTGATCATTTATGTCTCAAAAAGTTTATGTTTGAATTTTATTTATTGATAAATGCATTTCTTACTTATGAAAAAATATATTTATTTTGAATTAAAGAAAAATTACTTTTAGACATGTTTTCTCTTTTTCATACAAAAAGTAAATTTATTTTGAATTAAAGAAAATTGGTTTTAGACATATTTTCTCTTACTTATGCAAAAAGTAAATTTATTTTGAATTAAAAGAGAATTGCTTTTAGACATGTTTTCTTATTTTAATCATTTGTCTCAAAAGCTTATATTGAATTTTCAAATCTTGAATTAAAGAGAATTATTTTTATACATGTTTTCTTTTACTCATGCAAAAAATAAATTTATTTTGAATTAAAGGAGAATTGTTTTTAGACATGTTTTCTTGTTTTAATCATTCATGTCTCAAAAGCTTATGTTTAAAATTTTCAAATCTTGATTTCTCATGCAAAAAGTAAATTTATTTTGAATTAAAGGTGAGACATGTTTTCTAATTGTTTGAGAAAGCCTAAACATTTTTTGAATTTCAAATTTCATATTAACCTTTTCTTTAATGACTAGTGTGTTTGGAAGATGTATATATATAGGGTAAGTATGGAGGCTCAAGGTAAAACAAACTTGATAGAGCATTCAAACAAGAGTGAGAAGGTTCAAAGTGCTAGAAGTGTGCTGGCTGATGGAATTCTCAACCGTTGGTGACTTATTTGTAATTGTCTCTGGTTGTAAGTTTGTTATTTTTACTCACTTGTTGTGTGAGGGGATTGTATTTGCTAGTAGCGTGCTAGTGGTTGTAAGTTTGTTATTTTTACTCACTTGTTGTGTGAGGGGATTGTATTTGCTAGTAGCGTGCTAGTGGTTCTTGCTTAGGTAAGGGATTGTATGTTGGTTCTAGCTCTAATTAAAAGTTAGTGTTGATTTTTCCTAGTGGAATCTCAAGCTAAGTCTTGAGAGAGAGGAGTATGCTCTTTAGAGCCGAACCTTTATAAATTTCTCTTGTTCTGTGTGGTTGTATGATTTTACTATTTTCAATTCTACTACAATCACCACATATTAAGATCACAAATTTAAGAGTTTTTAAAAGAGATAAAATTATTAATTTTTTGAAAAACCTAATTCACCCTCCTCTTGGGTATTTTTCTGGTCAACAGTTTCTATACTTCTACCTTTTCCTAGGAAGGATTAAAATGTTTTACTTTCTCCAGGAAACTCATTTTCAGAATGTTTTTACTGAAGATTTCTGATATCAGAAAACAATTTTGTTGTTAGCTCCATAACTAGTGCACTGACTGGGTTGGAGTACTTGCCCCATATATGTCGGAAATGCCGAGGTCAAAACATATTGATGCATAACCGGGGGATTTTGACAAAAAATGGTGGCAAAGGACAAGTGAGTTCTTTCAAATGAAAAGAAGTTGCAAATGCAAAATGCTGTGAAATATCACATACCATACGTGCTTACTGTGTTGTCGATGCCAGATGATTTCCCATGGATTATCTTTCACCTTCCAAAGCCCATTTGTTCACTATTTCCAGCTCATTCTCTTTGAGTGTCAACCAACCTTGATGGCCAAAATCTTGATTCACAGAATTTGACAGAGCAAGAAGGGCAGCAGAGAGTGACACGCAGAATGCAGCAGATGACCCCAAGCCTGAGCCAAGTGGGAGCTCAGAAGTGACAACCGCCTTTGCAGGTTTATAGCTGAGACATAGATGGAGCCAAGTCAGAAATTTGTAATCTCAAAGGGCAAAGGTACTTCTACGAATCAATCTGAGATGCAGACCCTTGGGTGGAGGTATATAGCCAGAGAAATGCTGAAACTCCTGCAGCAATTGTAATTTTTGCTTCTGGAATATTTTCTTCTTCAACTAAAGCAGCAAATAATGTTATGGTCTCTGCTGAGCATGGCTTGGGCAACGAAGGATCACAATCACCCATTCCAGGTAGTGCTTCTCTAATTTTACCAACTGGCCAAGAAAATTCTAAGCCCATATCTTTCAGATGGAGCTTTAGTTCATCATTGCCATCTATATGAAAAAATTAGTAGAGTGAAAAATCCGGCTAACACTCAACTTCAAATAAAGAAAATCACATTTAGTACCATGAAAATAAATTCCATGAATTATGGTGGGAAACATGTCAATATTAGTTCCAAAATATATTCACATGCACTTTCTAACAATCACGAAGTAGAAATCAACAGCAAGAATAGAAATTATTTCAAGGGAAACTACTATAATACAATCAACTCCCCACACCTCTCCCCCCCCCCCCCCCCCCCCCAACCAAAAAAAAAAATCCCCCTTTCTGCTGTAACATCACTTTAAAATTCCCCAACCAAAAAGCATTATTTAATTTGAAAACAAATAATTATGCTCTTTTTCACAATATTTAAGGACAGATTTAGAGCTACATCATACATGTGCGATCTAACTGAGTGATCTCATAATGATAAACATTGGCCTTTTTCAGTGAAATTCTTTGTTCAACTTCATCAGTTGTGCATGTCATCGAATTAAGTTCCATATGGTAGTTTATTGTGGCCTAGCCCCCATTCAATTGGAAAAGGGAAAATAATAGTTATCAACCTTGAATAGTATTTACAGTCCTTTATGCACATCCCTCCACCCCATGAAGGTAAACTTCTGAAAAATTCATATTGCCTAAAATGATTATATATTTTTTTACTTGAAATTCAACTGCCGAGCATGTATGTCTATCCCAACTCGCACGTGGTGGAAAATTCCTCAGCTGAATATTAAATATTGCTCATTCCGGATTCTCTCCTGGAAGGCTCGAGAACATACCAAATACAAATTAGTAATTAGTAACGAGCAATAGAGATAAGAGGTTATCCCAATTTATAAGTTCAACACAGGACATAAAAACAGAAATGCTTGCAATCCATCATTCCAAAACCAAATTCAGTGAACAGCCATCACGAGCAATATCGCAAAAACAAATAAATTTGACAAATTTACCAAACGACAGAACGCTATGGCAATTATATGCCAAAATCTGCATAATCCAATCATCATCTCGAAATAAGTAAAAACAATGAATACAATGTTAAACCAATCTATGGCAATTAAATGCCAAAATCTGCATAATCCAATCACCATCTCGTAAGAAGTAACAACAATGAATAAAAGGTTAAATCAATCAATTCCTCTATGAATATTCAGGAGAAAAAAAAAAAACTAAACTAAAATAAGACCTCAAGACCGATAATTCCACATCTAATTTTTGAGCAAATCCATCTTTTCCTTGGATCAATATTTTGCAGGAAACTCAAAATAGCAAGAACAATGCAGCCCGGCCAATTCGACACCAAGGGGCACAGAAGTAAAGAACAAAAAAAAAACAATGCCAAAAAATTAAAAAGCGGCTGTACGAAGGAAAATAAAGAGCGGATAGTTAGTTACGTACCGGAATCAGAGATGGTGACGTAGGTGTAGAGATCGATGGAAGCGGCCACCGCCGTGGATCCGTGCACGACCGCGTGCTCGCCGGCGAGGATGACTTTTCCCGGAGCTTTAGCCGTCACTTCCATGCTCAATGTCTCCGTTGCTTTGACAAATTACTTGTTCTCTCTGTCTCTGTCTCTGAATCTACGGTTTGATCTTCACATTTCCCTCGTGTAAAGACTTTGGGAGAGTCGGTTGGCGACAGCGGCGGCGACGACGAAACTGGTTGCTCCGGAATATAAATCGCTCGCCTTCAGCCTTCGGTTCGGCTGTTGAAACCTGTTCCAGCCTCACGCGAGCTTTGGCGCGTGAATCATGATAGTCCGTAAAAAAAGATTATTATAATTTATAATATATTATTATTCTCCTGACTATAAAATGATAATGTTGGGCCCACTCGCTCTGAATGAATACCTGCAAAATGAGCCCATGCTACACGCGGGGCCCCACTCCCAGTTGGCAGCTGCCACGATGGACTTTTATTTTTAAGATGGTGACGTTCAGAACTCGAAAATTTACTCTTCAAAACTTACGTCTCATCAAAATTTTTAATAATTTTAATATACTTTTTTTACCCCCATAACTCACAGCAAACTCTTTTCTCCGATCACCTCTCATCCCCAGCCATCACCTAAATATATAAATACGCACTCACATATACTTATACATATATATATACACACAGCATGGCCGCGACCATGCAACCCAGCGCACACACATATATACACTCACACACACTTATATATATATATATACAAGTTCCATGACCTCGGCCATGGAAACCCCCACACCGCGGTGCGGGGGTTTCTGCCATCCCCGCACCTCGAGGTGCGAGAATTTTTGAAATCCCCGCACCTCGCGGTGCGAGGGTTTCAGCAACCCCCGCACCGTGAGGTGTGGGGATTTCTAAAATCTTCGCACCTCGCGGTGCGAGGAATCAAGCCTTCCCCGATTGCTGGGAAGGCTTGATTAAATTTGTTTTATTTTAATTAAATTTGTTTTATTATAATAAAATAAAATAAATATAAATAAATAAATTTTAAATATTTATATTTTAAGTAATTATAAATTATTAATTTTAAATTTTAAATCATTGTAATTAAGTGTTGAATTTTTAATACTTAAAAAATTTAAAATTTATTTTATTGAATTACTCATATCTAAAAATCTTATCATCATTTAAAATATATTCTTTTTAAATATATGTAATTATAAAAAATATATATTTTAAATGATGATAGAATTTTTAGATATGTGTATCTTCAAGTAATTTAATAAGATAAATTAATTAATTTTAAATTTTTTTAAGTATTAAAAATTCAACACCATGATTTAAAATTTAAAATTAGTTAAATTATAATTACTTAAAATGCAGAAATTTAAAAATTATTTATTAGTATTATTTTTTAATTTTATTTTATTATAATAAAATTTTAATTAAAATAAAAATATAAAAAGTCTTCCCGATTGCTAGCAATCGGGGAAACCTAGCTTTCCCAACTACTGGCAGTCGGGGATTTCAGCAATCCCCGCACCTCGCGGTGCAGGGGTTGCTGAAATCCCCGCACCTCACGATGCGGGGGTTGCTGAAACTCCCGCACCGTGAGGTGCGGAGATTGCTGAAATCCCCGCACCTCGCGGTGCGGGGGTCGCTAAAAACCTCCGCACCGCGAGGTGCGGAGGTTTTCATGGTCGCGACCATGCTTTTGTGTGTGTGAGTGTGTGTGTGTATATATATATATAGGTGTGTATGAGTGTGTGTATATATATATATGTGTGTGTACTGGGTTGCTGTGTATATATATATATATATGAGTGTGTGTGTGTGAGCTTGCTAGTTGCATGGCCGCGGCTATGCTCTGTGTATATATATATATATGTGTGTGTTTATGTGTATATGATGTAGGAGAGAAAGAGAGATGAGAGATGGTGGTCGGTGATGAGAGGTGATTGGAGAAGAGGGTTGGCTGTGGGTACGGGGAGATAAAATAAGTATTTTAAAATTATTAAAAATTTTGATGGGAAGTAAGTTATGAAGAGTAATTTTTTAGGTTCGCAATAGAATTTCCCGGATATTAGATGTGTAAAATGTGAAAATTTAAACTGAACAGACCGCAAGCCAAGCGGGACACTCATAGCGGGTTAGGACTGCTGTTAGGTCTAATTTTTGGTTAATTAATAAACACTATTTCCTAATGATGTCCGACCACCTTAAAGTAATAGAAAGAGAGAATCAATAGAGCACTCAAACTTAAATAATAGAAAGAGATAATTGATACAATACTCAAGATATAAGTGGAGCAGTGTAATAAATAATATATTAATATTAATTTAATGAATTGTGAGTTTAAACCTTGCCCTATACAAGGGTACTCAATTTGTGATTTATCTTTTTTTACGTAATTGAGAACATAAATATTGAAAATCGACAACCATTCCAAGAGAGAATTGATACGGTTGAGTGATTATTTTATGGAATGTCCCAAGTTTCCACCAACAAAGGATAATAAAAAAAAAAAGAACAAATTCTTCAGCACTGCTAGATACCAGTATTTTATAAAATATAGAATATGTGATGTATAACATTACAAGTGTATTATACACATAAAATGTGTATTATTTAATTATTATATAAAGACTTTTTATATGTATAATACACTCTTCATCTTGCATATCAAACTCTTTGCATCATACAAAATACCGATGATGTACTGAATAACAACACCTAAGTACCAACTTCCCACTCGTAATCTCAAAGGAGACATTTCTCTGTATGGAGAAAAAGAAACCAGAGAATTGACCTTCAAACCAACTAGAATTGCATTCCACTTTCAGGGCCTCAAAAAGTTACAGGAATGGCTGGTAAATGTTCACTCAATCCCCATCAGAATCCCCATCAAAGACATACAGATATGGAACCGAAGGTACGTTTCCACTGTATTCTTCTTCCTCGCCTGCAGAGGTAATCCCAGGAAGCTTCCAACCCAAATGTTGCATGTAAGCCTTGTCATAGGCCTCAATGTTCAACGCTGAAGCTAGAAATAGCTCTACCTCCTTTACAAATCGATCTGTTCTTCCAGCTAAGAATGGGCTTGCTGCTTGAGCAACCAAGCCCTTGAAATTTTCTTGTTTTGATTCGGGTGTATTTGCAGTGTTTTGGTCGTTTCTGGAATGCAGCATGGTAGGATAAAGTCATTAAGACAAGAACTTATGAACTGAAACTACTACCGTTTATATTATTGCTTGTGTGTTTGAATGGAATCCATTTGGAGAGTCTTATGTGATGTGTGTTGGAAGAAATTATCCATTGAATTCCACGGCTAAACTTATATCCAGGTCAATTTTGTACCAAAAATAGCATTGAGTTGTACCTTCTTAGAGAGTCTATTACTCCAAGTATGTGATGAACTATAACCTCTACATCTTCCTCCTGTATATGAAGAAAATAAGGGAAGAAGTAAGCAATTTATAATGCCATATAGTTTCAGAAGGGAAAATCTAAAACAACAGTTTCCCAAAACAGTTGTATGTCAGTGGCATAGTTATGCAGAACAAAAGGATGCAACAGCAACACAATTTTCATAGTAATGCCATCCATCGCATTCACTTTTCTTTCGAGCAAAATGCAGTAGGTAATTGAAAAGTTTGCACTAACTTTGGAAAATGCACAATATTAATTAAGACTTCAAAAGGTCAAAAAAAGAGCAGAAAACTAGAAATGGTTAAGAAAATATTTCATCTGCATAAAGTTTCCAAGTAGCCGAAAAACAAACTTTCCTAACAGGTAATATCTGTGTGGATGAGGATACATTACTGTGATGTTGACACAATTACTAAATAATTTGCAAAACAGAACAGGAGAGAGGACAAGACTCTTTCACAGCAAGCATGACAATAGCATGGCCATTAGCAACCATCTCCTAGCTCTCCTGGGAAGCATACTGCATACCATACCTTGATCCATTGTTACTACAAATTCCCTTTGTGGAGATAAAAATATAAAATACCACTTGATCCATTTTAGAAAGATAAGCTTCGTACTAATATGCTCTTGAGAACATGGCCCCACTGCATGTCATTTTAATTTGATCTTTCAATCACATCCAAAAGATAAATATGGTAACTGAATCTAGGTACTTCAAGGAAACTGTTCTTTTATTGGTAAGAACTAAAAGGACTCTGAATATCATTATCAACCATAGATGCTACTGTTGGATGAGTCATGGACGCCTACCATCTTTCCTAAATCAGAATAGATCACAGCCTCCAGTTATTTGGAAAGTGATCTGTGTCTTTTAGAAAGTTTCTAAACTGTTCTATGTATCTTTTGTTTCCTTGTACAGTGTATAGATTATGTTTCCATTTGTTTGTAGTTTCCAAAATGCTGTAGTTTCCTAAAATTGTAGTCCTCTCCCTATTAATAGGGAATGTAATCTTGTGCATATCATCAAGTGAATACAGAGATTTTTCCACTATTCTTCTCCTATTTTCTACAGCTACACATAACATGATGGCCAAATTCAATTTACAGTAAAAGAACTTCACAATTTGAAAGAAAATGCATCACAAAGGAATAAAGAATGGCAGTAGAACATAAAAGAACTGATGAATACATGGAACCTGGATTAAAGCTTGAATTTCCCTTCTCAACCAACTTTGGAGCCACTGGTTCTGCTGGCGATATTTACGAGACTTCCAATACTGTGTCACCTTGAACATATTGCTTAAGAGAGCTGTTTGAAAAACAAGTAGTGAAAAATATATATTAATAAATGTCAATTTATCTGGAAATGACACCAAAAATGTTGAACAAATAAACAGAAAGACATAATAAAAATTATGAGAAAGAGTACCTGGTTCCATATAGTAGCACTGTAACCTATATTTGTGAGCTTCTGAAAAGAAAGCACTGAAAATCCAAAAGTCAGTGATAAAATTTTCAAATACGAAGGTTGAACAGAAAAAAGAAAACAAATCAACACACTGCAATACCTATTTCCCAGATCCTGATTTATGTAATGTCGTTGAAAAGAATTTCCATCAATTTCATATATGACAGAAAAATTTTCTTTCTGCATATTAGACATGAAAAAAGATCAATTTGACTGAATTTCAGAAGGGTTCACACAGAAAGAGGAGAAATAAATTAACTATCAGGAGATTAATCAATAGAACAGCTTTCTACCATCAAATTACATGGTTTCATTTATTTTTTCAGAAATTAATACGACATAAAAGGTTTTGCTAAAAGCACGTGTTTTAAAAGAGGTTGCTCTGGTTGTGCCCCTAATGATACTGGGGCTTTTCTGAAGCAATCTGAAAAGGCAAGTTGAGGGCTAAAAATTATTCATCATTATCCCGTCCACAAAGAAAATGAGAAATGAAATCTGTAAACTGCCACGTCAGAGCCAGATTAATGTGAAACAGAAAAGAATAACACAACATAAACAAACCTTGCACATAGGACACCTTACAGAGGAAGGTCGGCAAGAATGCCTGCTTGCTACCACTTTTGTCCAATGTACAATGCAATCGTAACAGAACTTATCTGTGAACGAGAAATGGTAAAAAAGAATAAATAGCCTGAAATTTTGAAGAAAAATTACATTGCTGATGCATTTATATGGAGATTACCTAGTATAAGTTCCAGATGAGATATACAGCATGCTAGAAGATATGAAAGGTTTCATATCAAACAAATAAAGAACTTCATTGGGACTCAACTTGTACAAAAAATGCTACGAACGGCTGGCTAGCCAAGGAACAGGAATCATGTATTCCTTCTTTGGCCTTAGCATATATCTTACAACCAGAGGACACTGGGAGTTGACCCCTTTTCTTATGGCTGGGGTTTGACTTTCCAATTCCCCGAATAAAAGAAGAAATTCATAGAAATTCATTTGGATGACTAATTGTCCTACACAGAATAAATAATCCAGATAAAGAAAAAAAAAGGCAAACAATATAGTATCTATGCTCCATTTGGGTTCCTGAATCCGCACAATCCCTAATTCAAATGTTGGCCTGAACTTGTGCATAAGAAAGGCTTGTCCACTTGCAAACTATAATGCCATCCAACCTCACCTCAGCTATTCTGCCACCAAGCCCGAATGAGCAGGTTTAAACATAAGATACTCTGGCTAGGGTGGAAGTCGTAATAATTTTGCATACTTTTGTGGCCTCTTAATAGGAACTACTTTTGAAAGAAAATACAAGAGCCAGATTGGTGACCAGGAATGCCAGCACTTCAAAGTGAATCATTACAGCTGAAGCGCAAGCTAGAAGTTGCATTAAATACAAGCTGTAACACAAAATTCAATTGCGAGTTCTATCATGCTATTGTAGAACAGTAGAATTAAAAAATCCATGACTAGAAAATCAAACAGTTGTTTTGAGCCTGAAGAACTTCATTTCCAGCCAGCAACTCAAAATCACAGCTTTAAGCGCATTTAGGAAGACTCAAAATATCTGTCCAGCCAGAACAGGAGGTCTGATTCTCAATCTACAGCAAGCTTAACCCCTGTTATTTTCTATTTGCTTATGAAATTGATCTTTGATTCATTTAAAAACAAGCTTAAAAAAAATCGCCCTTTTTAAGGTAGAAATCAAAGATTGAGAGAGAAAGAGATAGATATATACATACGAAAACACTGGTCCAAGTAGGATTCTTGAAGTGGAAGAAGAGGTCCGAGGCAAATAGGGCACGGATTCGAGGTAGAGGAGCTACTCTTGGTGCGTTGGCCATCATCATCTTCTTCTTCTTCCGCCATGACACGTCAATTGCTCAACTTTCCACAGTTCTAGAGTCTTCTAATTTTTGTATCTCGGCTTCAATATGATTCGATTGATCCTTATCCTTCCGAATTCACAACAGATTTTCCAAACCTAAACCTAATTAATGCCTTTTGGGAGGGAAGGGGATGGAGAGGAAGGAAACTCCGGTAAATGTTAAAAGGCTATGTATGGTATTCACCAACAATTAAAACGTTTAACTTTTTAAATATAATATATTAAATTTTACCAATAAATAAAACTGTTATCTACGTCACATTATATAAAAAAAGTGACGTTAAATTAAATTTAATATAAAAATATAATATTTAATTATTTAACTATTAACAAAATTTGATATTTGAACCTTACAAAAATAAATTTAATAAAAACATACCTAAATTTTATAAAAAAAACTTTAAAATATTTCAAAATAACATAAATTTTATAAAAGAACTTAAAAATATTTAAAAATAATTTAAATTTCATTAAAAAATTAAAAATATCTAAAAATAATCAAAAAAAGCACAAATTTTATAAAAACAATCTACAGATTTCCTACAAAAGAGCTAAACATATTCAAAACAGACCTAAATTTCTTTAAAATACCTAAAATTTTCATAAAAAATTAAAAATATTAAAAAAACTAAATTCATAAAAAAAGACCTAAAATATTTCAAAAAAACCTAAATTTCATCAAAAGACCTAAAATATTCATAAAGAAAACCTAAAAATATTCAAAAAAGACCTATAATAATAAAAAAACTAATTTCATTTTATATGTTTTATTTAAGTTTTTTTGGGGAATTTTTTAGATCTTTTTATGAAATTTAGGTCTTTTTTATTATCTTTAGGCATTTTTATGAAATTTTTAGGCTTTTTTAATGAAATTTGTAGATTCTTTTTTATAAAATTTACAATTTTTGATTATTTTTAAGTATTTTTTTATGAAATTTTTAGATTTTTTTATGAAATTTAAGTTATTTTTTAAATATTTTTTGGTCTTGTATGAAATTTTGGTTTTTTTATTAAAATTGGTTTTTTTATATCAAAGATCAAATATTAATTTTTTTTAATTTTTAAATGACTAAATGTCATATTTATTTATTAAGTTTAATATGATGTATCTATCTTACTAATATACGGTTCATTAACGAAAATTAGTGTGTGTGTGCACTAACTAATGGACCTTAAAAATTAATTATTATATTTTTCAATAAGGATTTAAAATAATATTTTTTAATAATTTACATACTAATTGTTGACTTTAAAAATGAATTATTATATTTTTTAATTGTTGAAATCTCTCTGTATGTATTAAGCCAAGAATTCAAAGGGTTAACCTGACGATGATGATGGAGAACTGATTTGAAACATTTTTTTTATTGAAAAAAATGAGTAATGTTATCTATTCAAAGTATTTTGAGATTCATACACTTCAACAGTGAAATCCTGACAATTCAATTTGATGAACCCATTTAGTGAAATCCTTGATGCTCATACACTTCAACAGTGAAGGCTTAGGCTTTGAAGCAAATCCACCAAGAGAGAGAGAGAAAATTCAACACATCAATGAACTCCTCACAAAACCAAACTTTTGTCTTCTCACTTGCCTCTGAAGATCCACTCTGTGCTGCTGTAAATCACTGATCTGCACCTTGATCCTCTCCACGTCTTGCTTCATCGTCTTGATCTCCTTCTGGCCGCCCATCATCCCCCCTTTCCCAGCGCCTTTGCCTATTCTTATGATTGCCTGTGATTTTGTTCTCTGGTACTTGGATCCAGCAGCTGTAATCGACCTTGTCATATCGACCTGTTCAAGAAGGATAAACCGTGTGATGATGTTCACTGGCAGCCGGTCATTCTTCATCGCGTGCTTGCGCGCTTCTTGGGATAGTTTCTGGTACTCCATTCCTCTGCACATGCTGCATCTTTCTTCTTCGGTTACTCCAGGATGTGCCTGACGCTTAGACAAGGATAGTTGTTAGTTAATGCAACCTTATGGACAAAGAAAATGGTGGATTTTACATGCCTTTTGACCTCAAACAACGTGGTTTTGATGCATGAAGAACAGTTCCAAACCTTGAGGTACATATCAATGGCTCTGTAGAGGTTGTCATCACAGTAGCGAGCGTTTCTTGGCAATGCTTCTACGAGTAACTGGAAACTTTGGGGGGGCAGATTCTCATCTCTGGCCACCAATGTCAGATACTCGTCCAGCAGCCTTCCAATCACAGATATTCTGGATGATGGTTCACTGGAGACGAACAAAAGATAGGATTCTAGCACTTTAGCAACAATTGCTACATCATAAGCAGCCGCACCGGGCTTGTAATTTTTGACCAAGAGATCTTTGGCACAAATATTTTCCAATAAAGAAACTATCCTTTCTTCAAGGTTGTTCAACAGTTCAGGGCCGATCTTCATGACGAGGCCTATCTTGAGAAGATGAAGCAGAACCTTGATGGAAACTGAACCTTCCTCTACCGGGAGTATCCTTATCAAACTTTCAACATTAACCTTCTGTAGCTGAAGAGTCATTTCTTCTGTATTCGCAGTTTCAACTCCAAATTTGATTTTGGAAAGCCACTTTGCAGTCCAATGAGCTATGCATGATCCTACAAGCTTCGGTTTCATTCCCTTTTTCCTTAATGATCCAATCACTTCGATGAAGTGATCTATTCGAAGAAACACGACATCTTCAAACCACCAGCCATCAACTGCATTTTCAGAACTCCGGTTATTTGCACGATCTGGTAGAGCACTCAAGCATTCCGCTTCGTTCTTGTGATTCGAGCAGGCCCTCCAAGCAACAGCTTCTGAGCACCGTTTCAAGATATGTAACTCCCTTGCCCATAAGGAGATCGATTCACAGCTTTTGAAAATCCTAAATGTGTCTTTCCATGATGAAAGTATAAGAAAATTCAGAAAAGACTCTGTCTGGGATACAAGGTTTCCTTCTTCAAGATCATCACTCATTTCCAAGAAATGCGCAGCACAGTACAGTGGAGCAATGTTCTTTGCTGTCAGATCGACTTTCCACCCATAGCAGAACTTTGCCACCAACTCGAAAATTTTGGTTCCGCCAGGAAGACTGTCAATCTGGATATTGGGACTTAAATGGCTGCGTTTTCTCTCAAAGACCAGTCTATTTAAGCATGCACTTCTCGATACCATGGGAATCTGAGAACAAAGAATGGCCAGATAAACCAAAATGCACTAAGTTTAAACAAGAAATATCGAAAACAGGATTCTTAATGGGGGTATTTCTGTTTGAATTGCTGCTAAAAGTGTATGTTCCGGTTTTTGGGGTCAAACAGGATTAGATTTAGCTAGCACAATTCTTCTAATGAAAAACTTCTTTAATACGCTTTTTTTAAGTAATAAACCTGCTGAAATTCCATGGTTGTATCTCATACAACATTAATCAGATCAGTTGCAAGTACAAACTATCCATATGATTTTCAAAGGTGATCACTTCAACAAGAGCAGAGAAACTGTAAATTCTTGGCCAGGATGGGCTAGATAAAGTGCACCTTATGCAAGTGAAAGATGCTTTCTCCTACTTGAACAATCATATCGCTCTCAACATCTGTTCGGAAAAACCTGCACGAGGAGCATGTTGTTCAACTGTATTGGCAGTAACAAACAAAACACGCATAGAGAGGAAAAAGGAAGAGGAGATTACCAACTTTGGCCTCTTCTATCTACCGATTCTGCCACCATACACGGATTAGCCAGATAAACGACACATCGGTTTTGATTCCTCCCACATAGCGAACCAGAAGTTGGGTTCTTCCTCTGAAGAGTTCTCGAATCCATGGCAGCCTTCTCATAACCAGGTGCCTGAAACTTAGCCTGCAATTTTGTTGAAACACTGTCCATGTACCGGTACCCTGCTAAGCTTGATAATGTCGTATTCCCTTTTGCAAAGGAAGATCACATATATTTCCAAAGGAGTGAAGAATGCTATAAATAGTAACCTTCAACTACTGTTTCCTCTGAAGAGATTGAGGAAATGCTTATCTTTTCCAATTGAGGTAGGTGCCATTGATTGACAAAGCAGAAACAGTGTTCAAAAGAATATGTGGATGAGAATGTTGAAAGAATTTTATTAAGGTGATGTTGGCTCAAGTTTTGGCCCCACGCCATGGTTTATAATGTATAATGGACCATACCGGCCCAATCATGACCCTCGATCTGTGGCCCGATCTTGGCCTTGCGTCAATCTGTAATAGCATCATTTTCGTCACACGTTGACTCGATCAAGATTCAATTTTCATTAATGACGGATCTCATCCACATTAATGAGAGTCTCGTCGGCATCATGCTACCATTAGGAAGTTTCGTCAACATTGGATATCCCGTCACATCGTCCTGCAAACGTACAACACATGTAATACAAGAGAACCTCTCCTCCTTTTATATAAACCAGCTCTTTCCAAAAGACTAGATATGTTCTCTTCTAACCTACTAACACTCTTGCAACTTATTCTTTCACTTATATATTAGAACATTTACTGTTGTTAGTCACCCCTTGATAGACCGATCGCTAGAACTTATTTCCTTACTATTACAAGCCCTTACTGTTACAAGCCCGCGTCTGATCAAGGAGGAACATATAAAAATGACAAAGACCGACACCCCTTTCAATGGCCTAACTACTCAAAAGAAAGAAGTGGATAAGAAGGTTGAACAAATGAAATTAAAAGTTTGATCGTGCTGGCTCAAGTTTTGCACCCTCACGTGGATTACAACGTCTGGAGATAGCAAAAGGGAACCACCCTCTTAATGTCCCAACTACTACTGCTAATCAAAATAATCATTTATTACCATTATATTTTGATTTAATAATCAGATAAATATTACTCTTATGATTTGATGTGATAGTCACGTCTATATATTTTTCATATCTTATTATTAAAAATAAAAATTTTTGAAACGTGAAGTCGTTAATATTTAATTATCAAGAGTAAAATTTCTTTGAGACATGAGCTCGTCAACCTTTGATTGGCTTATTTGATATGCATGATTAAACCAGGAAAATAAAGACTGCAAATTCCTTATTAAAAAAATCATTATTATACAACAATTTAACAGTCATAGAACGTTGTTGATCTGTGGGCCCAGCCCAACTACTTTAGACCCACAAAATAAAGTGAAGGCCCAAAAAGTGTAAAAGTGGAAAGGGAGAAGAGAGAGATTCAGCCGAAAGAGAGAGAAAAAAAGAGATGAATTGATTCCGAATTCAAGAGCCTTTGTAACGGTAAGGTTTTCTGCTGGAGAAGCTGAAGAACTGCCAACTGCTGGGGCAAAATGCAGACATGAGCCTTCATTCGAAACCCCAATCTCCGCTCTCGATGTTTTCCTTCGCTTCAAACTAAACAATAGAATGAATTTTCTTCCTTGCAGCATCAAGTCGTCCCTCTTCTGGACGCCTTCCAGTCTCTCCCTCCCCAATCGGAAGTCCTCGCTTTGGAATCAAATCCAAACCAAAGATTGCGTTATAAGTGCCCGAAAGAGTAGAAGGCGAAATGGGTACCGACGGTCCAGAAAGTTCATACTCGATTCAATCCGTTTTGTCGCGTCGAATCTCAACATCTTGCCAGAGCCACTGGCATTGGTGATTAGAGAATTCGGAGGGGGCAATGGAGGGGGATTCGGGTTTTGGAAGGGATTTGGGGGAGAAGGGTTTGACGGGTGGGGGAGAAAGAGGAATAACAAGCTAGGGTTTCTCGGGTTCGCGATAGTGTTTGGATTGGGAATGTGGTTGGTTTCGGGAAAGGAATTGGGGAATGATGTGATTTTGGGATTTTTGGCCTTATCTTTGTTGGGGGTTTCAGTTAATGGGTGGAAAAGGGTTGTAGATGGGATTTTAGGGTTTTGTTTTTGTGCTGTTTTGGTGGGTTTGGGGATCAGCAGAAGAGAAAATTTGCAGAAATGGGCAAAGGGTTTCAAAGTCACCGGGACTTTAAGAAGAAGAAAAGGAAGAAGACCCATATAAGGGCAATGTTTTACATTCATCTTTATCTTTGGTATTGCAATTTGCAATTCTTAATTTCTTTGACTAATTGTACTATGTGATAATCAGATTCTTCTGTGCTTCATTTCTAAAACAGCTTAGATTTCAGAACTCTTGAATTTGAGATTCTGATAAGCCAATATGCTTTAGTGATCCATGAACTTAATAAAAGGAGAATCTATAGATTCCAGTTTTTGATGTAGCATTGGAAGATGCCATTGTGATATGCTCTTCACACTTGTTCTTGTTGCCGAAGGAGATGAATAAGAATTGCAAGCCCCATTGTCTATTTCCCACACCAAACATTGTGTTACCAGATTAAAGTTGAAACTATTGCTTGGACTTGATGTTGATGCAATGTTTATGATATGTTGACGGCAATTAAGTTTTCCAGATTTTGCTTTGAATCACAGGCATCATCTATGGGCAGGATAAAGGCTTGATATTGTTTTTGTACATACCAAAGAGGAAAATAGACACGAAATATTTATCTGATCAAGCAGAGTCTGCCAATGTCTACATATTTAAACCTTTTACACTAATCTCCGTCTATGACCTCACCGTGTGATGCATTGTTAAGAGGTCTCATAATCAAGCAGCTCCATTGAATAAAGAATGATCGTCGAGTACACAAGTACAGCCTCTTTTGCTGTTTGTGAACTTAACGCTGAAACTGAAGCCCTTTCAACAAAAACTACTTGTCCTTTTATTTCTTCCAGATTATATGGTAGCCATGCATTGACAGTATGTTAGGCAGCCTATCCAATGTTATGTGGCTGGATGCCCTATATGGGGCGCGCAAGTCTCACTGTTTTTGATCTGGGTTCGTCGAGTAGCAGTTCCAAATTGTGCTTTTGACAGCTCAGAATGCGCCGGGACTGTTGGATTATAACACGACAGTAAGACCTAGAGAGGCAGAAAATATTTTTCGTGGAAGCTGAACTCAGTCAATTTTGCTTGATACAAATTGCATGGTACAAGTCCCTATTTATATTTTATGGAGCCTAAAAGAGCTTTCTATACACTCCTTTGGGCATATACTTCTATCTTGTTAAAGCTTTTCCTATATTTTTGTACAGTGTAAACATTGGCAAATACTTATATTTAGTAATGAAATACAATTTCTATTTTGGTTATGTTCATTCCTAATTCAGTTGGCTGTGGTTTGTTCAGTCGATGATTAAATTGATCGGATGATTTTATATGGGGGTGGTTTTGTTTTCAGATGACGGTTATCATACAAAAGCAGTTTTTGCTATGAGCCATACAACACAACACAAAAAAAGAGCAGAAAAATACTTTTTGAGTAGATAAAAGTGCTTTTCTACCATACACAACACAACCAGGCCAGGCCAGGCCAAAAATTATTTTCGCAAAAGCGTTGCTTATAAGAAATAATTTTCCGGACAAGTGAAATTTTATGACACAAAAAAACATGCTTCAGGAAAAGCCATATTTAAAAGAGTCAAATGCACCTTACCAAAAAAGAAAAGATAGGTTCAAAATTTCCCAAGAAGACAGAATAGGTTGAAGATAAACATACAAGACGTATGAATTCTTCATGAATTAAAAACATAACTCCAAAACAAGAGCAACAAGAGAGTTGTCCAGAAAAGTTCCAAGAGGTAAAACAAAATATTCGAACCCCCAGAGGATGCATGTTCAACGGTTTTCATGTCAAAACACAACAATATATCAAACTTTAATCCCACTGCATGAATTAGAGCATAAAAAAGTACCCAATTCAACAACGAAGAAAGTGGGTAGACTGTAGACAGAATTAACAAGTGGAAGATGGCACTCCCATCTAACCTGATGAACATAAACAGTTCTTGATCTGTATCAAGCCTCAACTGCTTCAACTTTAAGGTCCCGAAAAATTTCAGACAAATGAAGTTAGGCATGAAATAGACTTCAGACTCCATATCTTTCACAATCAAATGGGCATGTGCCATGTCAAGAAATCACAGAAAATATAGAAGAGGAAAACACAAGAAGTCAGATATTGCCAGTTACTACAAATAACAAGGTGTTTGAAGCAATGCTAGCAAGCAACCAAATAAGGACTGGATATTGTAGCATACATCAGACGTGATTTGGATATCTTATTTTTCGCAAGTAGGAAAATACACGTCAAAGATACAACACCAACAACAATCTAAGACATACTAAGGAAAGGGTTCATGAATAAGAATAATACATATGATCATACAAGTGCAACACTCTAAACACTCTTCCGGATGTGCCTGTTTTAAAATTTTCCAGTTCTTTTTTTTTTTTTTTTTTTGCCAAAAAGTAAAGACTCTTAAAACACCATCTAGTGGGATCAAGACTTGATAGTAAGTTATAGATGTAGTAGGAAAACACTCTTTCAAAGATCCAACAATGACAACACCACCCCAACAAATCTACCACGTACAAAGGAAAGGATTTACAAATAAGAATAACGCATGATCATACAGATAAAAACACTTATAAGGATGCTGTTGTACTGGAAACTTCAAAGTTCATCCCATCCAAATGTAGGAGTCATCCTGAAGACCACATCCAAAGCAAAAAGCCCTACAGATTTCAAAATGGTAATGATGCCCACAGATGAACTGAACATTCAAGGTATCAATCAAAATGAAGTCATAAACCTGCTGGTGCCTTATCTTTACAATTGCTTTAATAAAAGGGGAAGAAGGAAGAAAATAAAAGAACACAAAATATAAATATTCAAATAGCTAGGACATGTTTTACCAACTCACAAACGGGTCACTCGCCTTTCTTTACAATTCCTTCAAGCGTCCCATCAACTCCAAAAGAGCGAGTAAACTGTTGCTCATCAGCCGGACCAGGCAGCTCAAAAGAAATTGAAAATGGCCATGGTGGGCAATGGTTTTGTAAAACCATCTCAAAGGCTTCCCCATGTGTAAACTCTCTTCACACCTGTTGTTGTTACTCCCTTCATTACAACTTTCCCGCTAGGTTCGACAACACAACTAAATGTACCTGCAGTTACAAAGTCACCGGTCAGATGAAACATTGGAAGTAAACTGTACTATAATAACTCATTTAAAGAAAATTGTGAGACAATCAACAACATATAAAACTTTTATCCCACTGTGTTGGGTTGGAACTCCAGCACAAATTTTTGGCAAGCGAATTTTGCGATAGCAAGTAGCGTTGGAGGGGGGAAATTGGCAGATTTGGCTTGACGAGGGATTTGGTTATTGCATTGAAAATAGACTCTTGTTAGTAATTCGACGAATTATTCTCGTATTATATGCGAATTATTCTGTATTTTTATTAAAACTATTATACTTGTATATTTTTGAAATATTTGAAATAATTCACGTATTTTAAATCTAAAAAATATAAAATGTGTATTAGTCGAATTATTTTAAAATTCAACTGAAAAATTTGTTGTGTACTCCCAAACCATGTGAAGAGCAAATTATGATATTTGATCAGAGATATTTTTTAATTATTACTATGGCTAATGATGGCTCAACCCATTATTTTTTCCACTTTCCACTCAACTCTTCTTTTGTTTTTATTACATATTAATATTCAATTCAATCCCTATACATATCTCTATTCTCTCATCTTCTTTCTCATTGACGAATTTGTTCTTCAGTCCTCAATATCTCATTAGGTTCAATAACTTCAACTCATCTTTATCTCTCGATAAATTGTTTCATTTTATTTCTTATTTTGTGGTTTTCTCAATATTTCTTAAAGTAATTTTTTTGTGTTGATTTTTCATCTTTATCTTCATTTTTATATGCATGGAAGATTATTTAGGGCATATTTTGTCACATTATTTAAATTAATTTTTAGTTTTAAAATCAAACAATGTAAGATTGATAGATTTGAAGAACTGATTTTTTAAATTATTTCTAAAATTAAAATTTAAAAGTATTGAGCTTTAATAAAAAACAGAAAATTTAGATAAAAAAAACAAGTAACAGAAAAGATTTTAGGTATATAATCTGCACCTAACCAGACTTTACATGGCATGGCATGGCATGGCAGCTCACAGACTGCGCCATCAGCAGCCATCCCTTATGAGGGTTCTTAAAAAAGTTTCTTTACTCTCTCTCTCTCTAATTTTCTTGAGCTTTTTATCAAATTAATTATAATCTTTTTAACTTTGGTAAACATGCTAGCAGTATTAGACCAGAACACACTGAGAATAAATATGAGCTCTACAATTAACAGGAAGAAAACATGAGTAGGTGCAAGTAGCAGATTGATCATTTGGGGGAACACACGTAGAATCATAGAGATCCAACAAACAAACCCAACTCTGAGGGCAAAAGAAGAAGATGGGGATGGGGAAAGACAGCAAAATGAAGGAAACAAAGCAATCCAGAAAATTTTCTTTCAAAATGAGAATAGGTTAACATCATACCATTTTTTATTTCATTTACAAATATTTTGAAAATAAAAAAAAATTGAAAATGAAAATTCTACCAAACAAGCCCTAAATCCCCTGAATAGCCTCGGTGGGATTCATACAAATATTACAATTCACCAATCTACCAGAATAGCATCTATAAGAAGAAGGCCAACATAATGATGCAATACTCATATCCGCTTAGTTTATTTATTCTGTTTGGTTGAATCTGTTCTTTTTTTTAATTATATAAGTTTTAATAAATTTATTTCTATTTATACATGTTAATCTTTGTTAATTAATTGTTATGCATATTAGTAAATAAAATTAAACTATATGTAGGAAATGAGACAGAGAGACAAATTTTGGGAGTATGCTGATAATCTCCCAAAATGCACTCTTTTGGACGTGGTTGTTTTGAAAATTTTCAGTTCTTACTTTTGCCAAATGGGAGAATACTCTTAAAATCGCACTTAGTGGGATGAGGGCTTGGTATTATGCTATTGATATTGTCCTAGGAAAATACTCTTCAAATGTACAACCCCAACCATCTACCACATACAAAGGAAAGGATAGGATTTACGAATAAGAATAATGCATGATCATACAAATAAAAACACTATTCTAAATGTGATTGTTTTGAAAACTTTGAAGTTCATCCCATCCAAAAGTTGGGAGTCATCTTGCAAACCACATTACATCCCCAATTAGAAAGCAAAAGCCCTATGGATTACAAAAATGGTGTAATGATGCCCACAGGTGAACTGAACATCCAAGATGTCAGTCCAATTGATAACTATAGTCATCAACCTGCTGATGGCTTTTTCTCTTTAAAATTCATATAATAAAAGGGGAAGAAAGAAAAAGAACAAATATAAAGTCTTCTAATAGGACATGTTTTAACAACTCAAACACCAGTCACTGGCTTTTTCTTTACAATTCCTTCAAGCAGCCCATCAAGTCCGAAAGATCTAGTAAACTGTTGCTCATCAACCGGACCAGGAAGCTCAAAAGAAATTGAAAATGGCCCTGGTGGGGAAAGATTTTGGGAAATCATCTCAAAGACTTGGTTGTACCTATAAACCCTTTTCACACCTGTTGTTACTCCCTTTATCACTACTTTCCCGCTAGGTTCAACAACACAGCTAAATGTACCTGCAGTTACGAAGTCACTGGTTAGATGGAACATTTGAAGTAAACTGTTCAATAAAAACCCATTTAAAGCAAATTGTGATATCATCAAAAAATTTAATATTTGGGAATGACAAGATACTTGTATGTAAAAAGTAGTTCCTGACCAGAAAAATGCAATGCAAATATAGACCAATTTCAATTTTATGAGGTTTTTGAAGACACTCATTCCATCCAGATATATTTCATAAATTGACTAGACTCCAGTGCACATATAAAATTTGTTTTGTCCTTTTTACTCTTAAAATTGAAAGTGAATGGATAAATCCTAACATATAGCAAATGGGGTGTCATTTATATGCTAATGAAATACATATACAGACATCACAAAGAAACTATATTTGCAATTTCTTTTCTGTTAATCGTAACAAGCAACTTACTGTCATCACATGCCACACCAGGGAGATCAACACGAAAGTAATATGTTTCTTCATATTCAACAATGACCATTTTCCCCATAGCTGGACCCACCTGTCCCATTGCAGCAGTGCCTGTCAAGCCGACTCCAGTTTTGGTGGCAGCCATTACATTGTCCCACTCTTCTCTAGCTGGTCGAGAAGGAAAAAATACCATAGCTGGATTGTTTCTTGAAATAGGATCAGCTTCCATTTTTTCACCAGCTTCTTGCTGTGAAGCAGTTTCCTGATGAATATCAGTGTCCATCTTTAGTGGGTGGGAACCAATGCCACTAATAGGGGGACCGGTATATGGCACACTGTTCAGGGGTTCCACAGCAAGAGCAGGCTGTTGAGGATCAATAAATGGCACGCCACTACCCTTTTGTCTGCGTCTGCCAGGTGTACGGCTCCTGGTCAATTTGAGGCAAGACAATAGCTTATGAGACATTGTTTAGTGAAAAAAAGTATATTGCACTATGGTGACAAATCATATTTGAGCAAAATATTATTGTTTTAATACCACAATGCCAAACTTTACTCGCACAGTCACCATAGAGGCAGGATATTTTCACCTTTGACATAGTTTGGACATACATTCCAGCCTTAATACAAGCAACCAAACAAATACACATGCACATAAAAGTAAATGAAAGATGGCCAAGATGTTTTAAAGGAAATACATCTTTATCTACACAAAGAAAAAGAAAAAGAAAAAGGATGTAAGATGAAACTACAAAATTTCAGTTCCTCTTTTAGAAATGTATAGAATGCCAAGGTGCAATATGGTCTACATTTCTCATTCCATTAACAGAAAGGAACAAACTCCACATGATAAAGGAGAGCAAGCTGAAGAGCCAAGAAGGTTTTGAATGTTGACATCTATAATGGGTGGCTTTTATCAGATAAAGTTGGGGAGGGGAGGGAGGGGGATCCTAGTTTGCAAACAGAACCGGTCCTGGGTTTTCTGAGGTGCAGGGAAAATTTTTTCAAGTGTGCCCTTTATACAAATTAAATAAAAAAAATAAAAATTATAAACTAATTAATTTTATTAAAATTATAAGAATTTACAAAAGACAAGGAAGAATAATTTGGGGCCTCATTAAAACTTTGTTTGGAGAAAACCCAATGAGACAAAACCCCAAACGAAGGAAAAAGAGTACCCTGCATTATAAATATTGCATTAAAAAATGAAAACTACATATTTGAATCTACATGCTTCCTCCCGAATCTCCGTAAGCATTTCTTGATTTGATCAATCTTCCTTTCATCTAAGGTTTTCAAAAAATATCCAAAAACCGGTTAACCGAACCAAATCGGACCGAACCGTGCCTTTTGGATTGGTTCTATAGTTCAATAGTTAGGTTCTAGTTCTAAAAAATTAAGAACTGATATATTTGGTTTGATCATTGGTTTTTTTTTTTCAAACCATGGTTTGAACCGAACCAAAACCGATATTATACTTATATATATATAATAATTTTTTGGGTATATATATATACATATGCATAAATAGTATCACTTCTTAGGAAACTAGCGAGATTCATGAACTCTTTTATTTCTAGGTTTTTATGCGCTATTGCTATACTAAATGGTCGATGTAATCTCATTTGATGAGATAGTCTATGAATTATTTTGTTCTACTTTTACTTCAGGACTTGAAACATTAATGAAGTTATGGGTTTATTTTAATTAACAAATTTGTTTATAATTTCATATTTTGTGAAAATGTTTAGAAGTTAAATGTTAATTGGATAGAACCGAAATCGAACCGAAATTGGTCCGATGTGACGGGTTGGTTATGGTTTTGTTTTAGATATGTAATGGTTCGGTTACGATTCTTATTTTTTCGAAACCGTTAAAAATGGTTCGGTTGCTAGATTCTTATAGAATCGGATCAATCCGAACCGTTGACACCCCTACTTTCATCCTTCACAATTAATCGAAACAAAAACAATCATCACATATACCAACAAAATAAAAATAGCAATGAAATCTTCTTTTGACAGGGTACAAGCAGCAACTTCTTTTGTTAAATTTTTATTTTTATTTTTTATACACATATATACATAAGTTTAAAAAAAAAAATTGGGCCCCCCTCAGTTGTGGGCCCTAGGCTATAGCCCTGGCCCAGGGCCGGCTCTGTTTGCAAACATAGTTTGGTTTTTCCCAAATCAAAGCGCTTCACTTGAATTCGTGCTTTTGGAACATGAATTCACTTGAAATAGTGGTTTCCCAAGTGATTGCAAACATAGTTTGGTTTTTCCCAAATCAAAGCGCTTCACTTGAATTCGTGCTTTTGGAACATGAATTCACTTGAAATAGTGGTTTCCCAAGTGAAGACTCATTTGGAAACTTAACTTCAAAAGTTAATAAGTCCAGAAGGGCACAGATTTGGGGGGGGGGGGAAGTATTTGTAGGACATAATTTTGATGAAAGACTTGAGCATTGGGCCAACTTACTATTGGCACCAGAAAGTTGTCAAAGACAGATGGTTACCCCAAGACATTCTATGACTACACTTCCTGCTGAGCAACAAGACATTTTGACTATACCAAACTTGAAAACAACAAATAGACCCAACAATATATCCTAAACCTGTTAACAAGCAACCCTACCAAACACAAACACAAGGCATCAAAGATCAGAGAGATACAGGGGGGTTGCAAAATGGAGCAAATGCTCTTGCCAATTATTGTTCAACCAAATTGCAGCAAGCCAAAAGTATATTAATTTTAATATTTATGGTCATAGACCTAACTTTAAAAAATCTTCCAAATGCAAAAGTTTCATACTAGTATACATGTATTAAGAGACATGTAGGATCTAGCAAAATATCAGAAAATGAAAAATAAAAAAAAGGCACTCAAATGTCCAAAAGAATGGGGCTTCCAATCCTTTGAAGTTACAGATGAAAAAGAAACACAGGAAAAAAAGGAAAAAATTAAATGAAAATGACATGCACAAACACACAGCATAATAAACATCAAGACAAAGATCTTAGGCACCCGCAACTAAGTGAAGAACATATCCACGCAGATAGAACCATATAACAAATTATTAGACAAACATTGACAAAACAAAAGCAAATATTGATCAAATATATTTGTTTAGAAACAACCACAACACAGAACTAACAAATTATTAGTTAGGGAAATTCACCCAAAAGAGGGCAAAATTGAGCCAAATCCTAGCTTGTTTGATTGTAAACCAGAAAGGGGGAAGAAGAGAGAAAGAGGAAAAGGAGGGATCCAAGGAATAACTTAGAAAAACCCTATGTAGTGAAAAGAATATTCCAGAAATTGAAATTGCCTGAGCACTTGGGAAGAAACATCCATTTAGTTACCTGACGGTTGCTTTTGATGCACTATCAGTGATGATTAGAACAGCCTTACAGAAATGTCTTCGCTTCTTGAACGGCAAATCATGTTGCTGTGTTGAAGAGGGTGTTGCAGTCTTATCAACCAAATAAGATGCGGATAACTTTGAAGAAGGTTGGTAATTTCCTTCTTCCTTACTATCTTTTGCATTAGCTTCAATCTGCACATTTGGGCGCTTCATCTTTTTCCTTTCCTTTTTCTCTCTTCTTCCCCCTTTCTAGTTCATGCTTGAACAACTTAGGGTTGATATGAGAGGTGTTCTGGTTGGGGATTTTAAGGTGGGCTAGATGATTGAACCTCAGACACTGCTTCTTGAGGGTGCTCTGTAGTGGTCCCAATTGCTCGGGATGGCTTGGTTTCGGGTTTGATTGACCAAGTGTTACAGTGGGCTTCGAAGTTCAGCTTGTAGATGACGTAGGGACATCTTAAAGGGTGTTGATCTTGGTGAGGTTGAGAACCCCACTACAACAAATATTAGCCAACACCACCACCTTGAGAGGCTACACCACCTTGAGAGGCTAACTCAAGGATACAAAAACACTCGCACTCTAGGACTCCTCAACTAGAGAAGAAAGAACAGGGAAAATACCTCGTATTTATAATATTTCAATACTCAAAGATATTTAATGAACATAAATGCAAGCGGGTATTTATAACAATGATAAAGGGGGGTAGGCTACTGCACTTCTGATGTGGGACTCGATTCCCACTGCATCAATAGGTCAGATGCTCAAATCGAAGATCATATTTTCCTTTGTAAGAGTGTTTGACAGTGTTCAACATGTTTGACATAGGTCACGCAGAGCCATGTTAGGTACTCCACATAGAAGGATAACACATGGATACATGCAATGATTAAGTGCCCAGTCAGTCCTTGCATTGGGTCTAGACCAAATAGAGACTCCTTGGGTTCAACCAACAGATCTTGGGCCTCTATACATCCCAACACTTAGGAAAAAATTGTGAAGTGTTTGCAAAGACCCGCTAGTAGAACCAGGGGGTCTAGGCCAAATAGAGACCTCCTAGTTCAACTACCGAGTCTCTGTCTGGCTTGAAACTGCTGGTTGAACTAGGGGATCTTCTGCAGCACAAGGTCGGGTAACATTTATTGCTAGAGTGGTAAAAAAAAATTATTCTGATGCTAAAACCATAAGGCCCATAACTAAGAAAAAGAATAAAGTTATTTTTAAAAAATCACTATATTCAACACCGTGAATACATGTTTGCCTAGGGGACAAGTTGTTACACCATGTCTATCACAAGAAATCATAGAAAAATGACACTTAATATGTGACATTTATGGAAGAATCCAAGTTAAAATTCTCCAATCAACAAGAATGAAAAGCAACTTAGAAACAAACAACCCAAAGATTGATGGCAATATCCCAAAAAACTAAAAGATCAAAGACAATAAGCAAAAAGTTTCCAAGAAATGACACTGCTTGCTTTAGCATTTACCATGAGAAGCCACCCAGTAATTTAGTCAATCCGATTACATTAACATGAACTAGGAAAATCGCATTCACAAGTACTATAATTAGAACTATTTTCCCTAAAAGGTGAACATTTCAATCTACAAATTTTCTTTCCTTGCAACAATAAATATCAAATTGTTTCTCAGAGAACACAAAATTCGTTACTAGATTAAGGAGATAACAAGTCTCTTCTGCTCAACATCAACACAAATTTGTAAAATCTAAAATGCTTATGTAAACCAGAAATCACCATTTCTCACATTGCTAGGGCTCCGCCTCTACCATTCACATTTACGTACACACTCGGGTACAGATATACACACAGAAGCATAAAATCAAGCACGAAGAAGGCCTTGACTGATCGGATTACCTGAACGGAGAAGCCATCGGAGATTCGCCGGAGCAATTTGGCAATCGAGGAGTTCCGATTCTTTCGACAACGGTTGGGAAACAGCCGAGAAAGTCAGAGAAGGCGAGAATGGTAGTGCTCTTGAGGCTTGCTTAAATTGAGATTGAGAAAGTGCTCTTATTTTATTTTGAATAAATAATATTTTGCAATTAGCAGTTAACTTAAAATTAAAATAATATTTTCCGGTTTCTTTTTCTCTTTTTGGTGTATTGATTGGTATTGCTTTTAAGAATGCATTGAAATGATTACTCATAATTTCACTTAAACGAGAAACAAAAAATAATAATAATAATAATAATAATAATTTTTTTGGTAAGAAACTCATTACTGATATTAATTATAAATACAAGCTAATTAATTACTAATTATTTTACTTAAACGAGTATAATAAAAAAATAAAGAAATAAATTTTTGACTTACACCAGTTACCTAATTGGGCCCAACATGTAGTATGATCCAACATTTGGGCTCAACACAAAACAAGGTTAATTAGTTGGGCTGGAGCCCACAGTGGTTGATTATAAAGAATGAAGTGGTTTCCCGTAATCAACTAATGTTCAATTTGGATGAAGATCGACGGCATCCATCCCCATCCTGTAAGTTTTCAATTGTTTTAAATTTGAAAAAAAATATATATATATTATTTTTTGTTTTCTAAACACTTTTTAACTCAGCAGATGCCACTTGGCAATGGTGGCCTTGCATGGCAACCACAAATGCCTACAAATTCTGCCATTTTACTTTCCTTGTGATCAGAGCAACACCACGGTGCTCCACAAAAGAAAAGACAATACCCCACTAACCTAAGGGAAGCTCTGAGAAAACCCTCCTCTTCTTCCACTTCCACTGTGAGTTTCTCTATAATTCTTTCTGCATTTACAGTTTATTCTAGGTTTTTTTTTTTTGCTTTTCCTCTCCATAATATTCTTCTTGTAATTCTGCATTTAATGAACCAGAAAGAGTTTTTCATGTCTACCCATTGTTTGTTTGAATGCTGCCGTGAAGTTAACCACTGCATTGCGTTTGTGTCTGGCTAAGGACTCATGAAAAACTATTTGTGCATGTGACAGAATCAAGCTTTTCTCCGACTATTTGTTATTCGTTTCTTCATTGCTTGATGGGTTTTTCTTGGGACTTCAATTAATCTCACAATTTATGTTTTTATTGGTGATGTCTTCATTTGATTAACCATGCATGCTAAATTCTAACTATAACTGCAATATGGTTCAGAAAGTATGTTTAACCTGTTTGCAATTTCATCCGAATCATTCAAGTCTTCGTACTTCTACTAATTCGGATCCGTCAAAATGGGCAAAACTTTAGGGGATACCTTTTAAGGGCAAACCTTTATGGATTTTTCTTGAATTTCGTTCCCAAATTTGAGCAAGCTTATAAATCAGCCGTTTTTGTTTAAATTAAGGAGAGGAAATATAAAAAGAACTGTTCCAATAAATATTGCAAAATTTCTGAATGATTTCATGCAAATTTTACCTGAGTTCAGTTTTGGTTGCTTGTTTGAACATGTCTTTAGACAAAACCTGTGGAAGAAGGGGGGAATGCCATTGCAGAAGATAAGCGATAGGCTCGACAAAGATTAGTATCTTTCACAAAATATTACATGAAACCAGTGAGAATTGCTGAAGCTAGCTTCATTTTCTTATGTATAGAAATTTTAAAGCTGTGCTTCACTATCCATGATGTACTTTGTCGATTTTACAATTTCGCAAATTCTTTCTTCTGACACAGGATGTGAATGCCATTGCAGAGACACCACCTAACTTCCCCTTAGCAGTTACCTTTTGATAAAATGTTCATGTGAATTTCACCATACATTATTCTATGATGCTATCATTTGGTTTTGCTTTACTTCTGATGCCATGGTTGAATTATTTCTTTCAGGCAAGCAAGTTCTTTTATTGGTATCTGACCTTGTAACTTTTAACTTTCGGGTTTTTCAATCCCTAGTGAAACCTTATTTGATTGCTGATCAACATTCAAAACATTAGAATTTTAAAAGGCAGGCCTGCCATCTTCAGTTGGAGTCTGGAGGCCTGAAATTAGTAGGTGATAGTATAGTACAGGGACCTCATCAAATAAAAGGCAGGACTACCTTCTTCAATAGAGATCTACCTTTATCAATGCAGAACTGTCAAGGCAGGACTACTCATTCTGAAACCAGAAATGCTATCTTTATTTTATTTTCGATGAAACTCTCAATAGAGATCTACCTCCTTCAGAGATATGTTGATAGATGGGTGTGGCTTTTGTTGGTCAGTTTGTCTTTTGGTTTCCCATGTACCCAAAAAAAAAAAAAGAGAAAAAGGTATGTGGCATTTACGTTGTCGCATCTATAAATGCAGCTTTGCAGGTTTGTAGTGTCTTCCAGATTGGTTTGTGCCTAGAAGTAGTAATCTGTCACCATAACAATTGTTGACCTGCTTAATATTAAGGATTTTTGAAGAACGGTTAAGAAGCCAAGCTAGCAGATCTTTCTCCTGGTTTGTTCCTATTATGCATCTTCGCATCTTCCTATTCCCTATTTCCCATGTTCTTGAATGTTATAGTGGAAATAACTTTCTTTATGAATTTGTTACCCTATTATTTCACAAGCAAGAAGCATCACCAAAATACTTGTTCTTCCTATTATTCTTCGGTTTTCCATCATGTTCTATTCTCAGTTGATGATAATTTCATGGTGCTTTCTTTCCTCAGGGACTGCTCCTTTTAATGCAGGCATTTGTTTTCTAACTGCAATGGAGGACTGGCTTCATGCTAAGGAATCTCATACTTCTGTGGGATGTGAGCCGCAGAGTAAATCGCGTAGGCTGATGCCCACCGATGATCAGTATTTTCTCCTCTACTTCATTATGGGCACCTTCTTCGGGCCTGATCTCAGGGAGGAAATTCCTCGAAAGCCAGTTTTGCAACGACTTGCTGAGGGTCTGCCTTCATATACTTCCGAGAAACTTGCAGGTTCCCACGTTAAAACAGTAGAAGTGGAGAGGGTATACTACCATGTACTCAGAAAGGCAGATCAATCTGTTATAGTAAAATTATCTTGGCTGCACCAGTTCCTCCATGGAAATCTCCCTATCCCAGCAAAATACTGGGCTGCTGCTTACCCTCAGTTTCCCGATCTCTTTCCTCCCCAACTTCATCCTCATTCGCGGTTCAAAAATCGTTATTACATCATTGAAAACATTGTATTTATAAATAACCCAGAAACCTTTTATATTAAGCCCAAGGATATTGAAAGGTTCAAGTGGCTCACTGGGCTAGAGGGCTTTCATTTAGATAGAGAGAGGGCAATGCTGCCGAGAAGTGTGAATGAGGGAGTATTATGCGATGTTGCAATGAAGGAGGTTGAATCAAGCGGGAAGTTGCCTGTCTCGCCTCCCTCCATTTTGTCTCATAGAACAAGAAGTTTGAATGATATTCTCCATGGCGAAGATCTTTTGCATAATGCCCATGCTGCGAAACCTGTCAACAGTGTACCGGGTAAAGATTCACCCAAGACAGGCAATTATACTGCTCCATTGCCTTCCGAAGCAAATGCCAAGGTAGCAGACAGATTTGAGCCAGGAATGGTATTTCTTCCTTCTCCCCCCACCAGGGAAGAGTGGATAAACTTTGCAACTGCAACCAGAAATGGATATGTAGTGACTGGGACTGCAGCTACAGGGCATATTGGACCGCCTATCGGGTTGGTTGACATAGGAGAGTGTGAAGATTCCTACTTGTTCCGAGTATCTCTTCCTGGGGTGAAGAGGGATGATAGTAAGTTGTCCATCAACATTTTTAATTTCTGATATCCACTTTATACAAATTGTATGTCATTGTAGTTTTGCAATCAGGTGAGTGTGGTGTGGCCTTTCCCAACTGCAGGAGAATTTAGTTGTGAAGTTGAAAATGACGGGAAAGTACTGATAAGGGGAGTGACGACCGGCGGTGAAAGAACAGTTTACAGGTACTGCCAGGAATTCAAGATGCAAACGCAGAACTTGTGTCCACCAGGGCACTTCTCCATCTCATTTAAGCTGCCAGGTCCAGTTGACCCTCAACAATTCTCAGGTAACTTTGGTACTGATGGGATTCTGGAAGGGATTGTGATGAAGGGAATGTGATACTAAGAAGAGAATGCCTAAGTAAGAAGATTTTGTTGTCTTTGTGTGTATGGTCTTTGAGCCGAAGTTAATATGTAATCCATGACGATATCATGTCCTGTAAGTAAACTTAACTACCTGCTGCATCCAAGAGCCTGTTCTATGGTTATTTTGTTATGTATTTGATTCCTGGATTGTGAGCTTTTGGGGTTAAGTATTGCCGTGGATGCTGGTTGCTGAAGCTGTGTACTTGAGAGTTGAGGATCAGGATCCGAGTTCCTTCACTTCTGGGACAGACAGACCATAAAAAGTTGGCTTAGTTCCTTCATAGAGTTTGAAGACAAGGCTACAACTAGAAGGGCCAGGGCATAAGGGGCATGATGACTTGGACGTCGTCCTCACCTTCTTCCCCCTTTTCACCGGCAGTCTAAAATCAATCCTCTAAGAATAATTTTTAAAATTAATTCACCAAAACGAAACACACTCGTTTGAATTTTTCTAATATTGAAACCAAAAAATAAAATTTGAAACCCATGTTCTTTTTATTATTTTCAAGTTATTTTTAATTTTTAATTTTTTAAAATAATAAAAACACATTCTTTTTATTACTTTTAAAAATACAAAAATTATAAAAATTATTCAAAACAAACTCTAAATTCAAAACACATTTATTTATTTATATTATATTATTATAATAAAAAAATATTATAAAATTCATTAACTTTAAAATATATATATTTTTTAATAATATGTTAATATTAAAAAATTTTAATTTACTGAATAATTAAATTTATTAAATAAAATACTATAAAAAAAATTATTTTTAAAATTTGAAAGAGAACGTTTTTTTTAATTTTCTGTTTTAAGAAATAATTTTTAAAATGATAAAGAGAAAGCGTTTTTAATTTTTTAAAAATTAACTATCAAAATAAAAAACTAAAAATTAAAAAACATAGAGAACCAGTCTAAAATTTTTGCATGTCTGATCAAACTTTAGCAAAATAAACCCATTTCTATACACTGTAATCATTAATCATGCCCAACAACACTCTTTTAGGCATCCCAAAAGAAGCACACACACTGAGAGGCAGCAGCACACACGCTGTGTGCGCTGTGTATTAATGCAAGGGTAGAATAGAGTTACTACCATTCTCCCACCTAATTCGGTCCCAAAAAAAAAAAAAAAATAGAACCAAAAGATAGTGTTATTTTCACACATTGCCTTGATAAAAGTATCCTCCAAAACTTGTAGCACAAGCAAATATCAGCACTTACATCTAAAAACACAAGGTCTGCAAGCAAGTGAAAAATAGGGCTATCCCAGAGTCAAACCAAGATTGAGTGCGTCAACGGTGTCCAAAAATTGGAAGCAATACTAATTCAAAAAGGCCGATAAATAATATTCTTGCTCTAGTATTCTCTCCAACATTCATCAACATCATCATCATCCTTCCCACCCTATCTCCTTTTCCTAATATAGTTCAAATTCTCACCTTCAACTAATTAAAAGGAAGGCTTAAAAGTTACAGTGAAGAAGTGATGCTTTAGGTAAAAATCACCGTTGTCATCTATATTCCTCTGGGAAACGAAAGCCAGTCGTGACTATTTTATCAGCAAACATTTTACCAGTTTTCGGCATGACATGCCAGTGCAAAGTCAAGTTGTATTCTTTTCCCCGGAGATTGCCTCCCTAGACAAGGGGGAAAAAAAATCATGAACATAAAACTCGAGCCACCAGGGGGAATCAAGTATCTGGAGGAAGATACTTCAAAGAGGATGCTTTTACCTGATCAGTGAAACGATACTTGTTTGTCGTATGGATAGAGAATTTTGCGTGCTCCTTGGAAGGTATAATACCATCCCACAGCGACACCTGTAATGGCCAATACGGAAGATTGTGAGCTTATCTGCAGCAGAATCTTCTCAAAAGATGCACACTTTTAAGTACATGCCTTGCAATGCTTATTAACATATTTTGATTAGCAGTAATAACTTACTTTCCTTCTTAGCAAAAAAATAAAAAAAGAATTACTTTTCCAGGGAGGAAAATTATGCGTACAGGCATCTAATGCAATAACTACAAGAAGCCAAAATTAACATACACAGGGATCAGCATGAACAGAAAATTAGGTGGGCTTTATATTTCATTAGTCTCCTTTCAATTTGGCATGGTAGGTGGGAGGGGACTGGGGAAGACAGGTTTGGAAAGTAACCAAAATTACAGAAATGCAGAAATTGCAGACAACTCTAGAAGGGAAAAAACAAAAACAAACGTCATTAAATACGGATGGATATGTGTAGAACCTTATATAATCACCCAAAGTAGCCTATACATATAGGCAATGTAGAACCTTCTATAATCACCCAAAATAGCCTATACATATAGGCAATGTACCAGTTGTAACCAGACTAACAACTTCAGCTCTAAAAAGAAAACTACTTGTTTGAACTAATTCTAGTATTCTACCAATATTTCTATCAATATGCGTTTGTTCTCTACAAATCTATCAGGCTCAAAATTGCAATTTCCTTAATAGATAATGTATTGCTTATCAATGGTTTTGTGTTGAACAATAAAAAGCAATCACAAAGAATTCAACAGTGCACTAAGAGAGGAGGGAAGGGAAAAGTCAAGACCAAGGAATCAATAGCTTAGACAATGTGACACAGTGAAAAGGATTGAATAAACCTTGTTATTTGTAATTGTATAAGAATTTATGGTAACCTAAGAACATGGAAATGGAGAGGTTATACAGCAGATAACACAGAGTACAATTGAACACAAAATATAACACTACTGCAAGCCTACAATACTTATACCAATTCAAAGACGAAGTAAGCATGTTGAATGAACTAGAGTCTAGGGAAGACAAAAAGATCCAAATTGCATATACTCAGCACATGGCAAGTGAAAAACAAATCCCCTATAATAAGCTTATGGAACATTGAAATAAAGCTAAAGGAATAGACATATTATCTAGAGCCAAAAAGAGATGAACTTATGAAAGGAATGATGGCCAATGCCAGATAGCAAAACACTGACCTGATTCAGGGAATTCTTTGGAGTTTCATACTCAGCAGCTAGAAATACAAAAACCTGCAGTCAAAAACAAGATACCACCAAAACAAGAAACAGATTGGAAAAAAGAAGAAGAAGAAGAAGAAACAACCTGCAAAATAACACAAACAATAGAACAGTGACCAGACGTGACACAATGGGTTCTCCTCTCTCACCTCCAATTGAGGACCCACAAATTGTCCACCGCCATCTTACCCTCCCCAAACTCTAAGCCACAATTCTCACCCACGCAAACCCACCCCCAAGTCAAGTGCATTCATGTATAAAAATTTTAAGCCATCCATTGAATGGTTACATTGTTACAATCAGGATCAAGGTAGAGTAAGAACTGATGTAGTAAGCAAACCTGCTTTGTGTTCCATGTAAATAATGATTGCAAATTTGCTGATATATTGAATGTCATGCTGGCCTGCATGAAATGGAGGATTTAGTTCTTCAACTCAAACCAGCAGCTAGTCGAAGCAAAAATGTAGATATATTGGGACATGATCAACAGAATAACATCTGACCAACAATAACACCATAGAGAATAAAAGTAAATTTAGGCAACATTCTAGTGCAGTTCTGCAGTATACTTTCTGGTTTTGTCTCGCTTTCTTTCTTTCCTTCTATTTTCCTTCCTTTTCCCCTCAAACCCACTTGACCTCAATTATTCAGCCATAAACACCTTAAGCATAGATGTAATTAGCAAGACTGTTCAATATTTACATTAGCAGGTGGAACCAAATAACACTGGATCCAGGTTGGAACTGCACAAACACAGAATATCTCAGATTTCTGCAAACAAAAAAGTATTTTTAACCTTTGGGGATAGATACTTGTCAGCTGCTTGTGAGAAGTCTCACTGACGACCTGAGGTAGCTGCTTGTGAGCATCTTGTCACCAAACTGCCACTGTTATCGCTATGTACAAGCTACTTGTCCCCAATCCAAGGACATGGAAGCCAATAACTTTCTACCTAAGTTCAAAAGGCATTACTAGCTCATACACCTCAAAAAGAGTCTAGCAAATTAAATTCTTATTTCAATATTCTTAAAAAGTCAACAACCTCGCTTTCCATCACAACTGAGGTAAGTGTTAAAAGTCAAAATGTAATATCCATGTCAACAAGAAGCTGAGCAATTCTTTAACAAGATTTTCACGTCCAAATCTCATATAACTTATGTTGCATGGATTCAACTAATTATCAGGTTTAGGTGATGTCCAAGTATCATTTAGATATATCCAGCATGGACACATTGCAAATGATAAAAATTTTCAAAAACAAATGATGCTAACATTCAGAAACATAAAAGAGATTTATATTCTTATTCGTGTTAAATTTTTAAAAGTTTTATTAAGCATCAAATAGGGGCTTCTTTCTCCAAAACTTGCTGAAAGTACGAGGTTCCAAGTGTATAACTTGAGCATAGGTGTTGAACACATATTAACACACTTTTACCCTTCTCATGCCCAATGGACCAGGGTAAGAAAGGAGAGCAAGAAGAGAGAGAAGAGGCCATGTAACATAGACCATGTATAGCAATTTTTTTAATATCCTTTAAGATCAAGGCCAGCTTCAATAGTAGATTTGCAGAATTTTTGTGAAAAAAAAAAGAAAGATACTCAAATTCTATGCTTACATCTATACAAGAATAAGGGTGAATGTTGGCCACATCATTATAACATAGAACAAGTGGTTGGTTTGTGATACTTCTTATTTGATCCTTCTAGCATCAAGGAGGTCCAAAATAGCAATAGTTGGTCATTGATTAGACCATAATATCTAGGTTTTAAAGTATCAAAAACGGATATGATGAGGCATTGTGCACCCATTGTAGTCAAGCATCCACAACGATTGCTTTCTCACTTATGCTAAAAAAATTGTAGCAATTATGTGATATGGTGGATGAAAAGATTAAGACAAGCACAAGGCAATATCCCAGTTACATCCTCTGCTCTGAGCCCTCAATCACTTACAAAAGAGGACCTGCAACATTAGAGACTTACCTGCAATAACCACTTCTTCTAGTTCACACTTGAGCCTTTTTATTAAGGGAATATGGCCTAAGCCACTGGAAATCCCCTTAAAGGATATTTGTACTTCATTTAGTTCAGTTTTTCTTGCATTTCCTTAAGCATTTTAAGGATCTCTTATAATTTCCCTGTAATTTTTTTCACAATACAAAAAAAAAAAAATAGTCTCTTAACTGTGAACAAATGACCTCAACCACGAGGTTCATTATACTCATGCATTGATGAGAAAGTTTGTGAAAGAGTTGAAGCGCTAAGAGAAAATGAAACAATCCCAGTATCTGGACCATACATGGAGGGGAAAAACATGTTCCAGACATCTTTGAGGAGATATTAATTGAGATTGAGGGTTAAACCTAAGAGATGATTTTCCTACAAAGGGATTAGTCATTTTTTTTTTTAGGATTTATAAGGATTTTTTGTTGGTTTGAATTGGTTGGATTCAAAGTAGAGGGTCATGCATTTGTAAATCAACCTGTCATGCTGAGTGTCAAATTTGTGCCTCCAGAGGAAAAACAAATATTGAGTTTTCTCGACCATCATGTTACTTATGGGGAAGTTTTAAATAATCACAAACTGTCAATTTGTTGTCATTTCATGGTTACACAAGTCAGCAGCATGCAATAGATTGGGAATCTGGGACATGCCAACCATTAAACCATTAGCAATCAATTGGTTACTTGAATTGAGTGAAAGATGTATTGTCACAAGGATTGGCGGTATCAGAACCGTGTTGTAAGTGCCTCATGGCTCAACTAGTGAGCCAGACAGGCAAAAGACAATCCTGAAATGTTTGATTGCATAAGTTTAGAGGCTAATTTAGCAGCCTCTCGCCTATATTATAAAAAGACAAACATAAATTTCCTATATACATAGAGAATCTCACACTGGAAGCACCCCGAAATCAGATCGTTAGTGAAGCAAAAAGCAAGCGGGACACAGGCTTAAGGAACCAAAGTTATTCGGACCTTAATCAAATAAGCCTGGACATTCAGCAATTTTTTTCAAAAATCAAAACGCTGAAGCCTAATTGAGATCCCCATAGCCCAATTTACGCTGGCAGAACACCAATTTACACATTACGACAATAATTACATCAATCAGTCATCAGACAAACCTTCAATAATCAAAAAGCACCAAACCCTAGAATCGATGAAACAGCGAAAGTACACAGGACGTAAACAAAACGATACCTCGTCGTTTCCTTGGGTAGACTTCTGGAACCAATTGATGTTCAATACCTAAAATCACAAAGTGGGTATTGAGGAAATAAAAAATTGATCGAACAATCACTCAAAAAATAGGCTGGTAAAAAGATCGAACACAAAGTGGGAAATTTCAGAGATTGGGGACCTGGACATGGGCGGAGGGAGAGGGAGAATTGAGATTGTCGGAGAGGGAAGCCATGGTGCACATCAGGGCCAGCACAGTAACCGCGAAGGTCAACACCGCGTTGGCTCTGTAACCGAACGAATGCATTTTCGCCTCTTCTCTCTCTCTCTGGCTTGCTTCTCTTCTTCCCCCCGAAATCCCAAGAAAGAACAAAAGTGGGCGACGCGAATTCAATGAGGAGAAAGTGGGTCTTCTGCTTTTATTATTATTGTTCTGTTGTAGGCTGGCAGCGGCCGGCGTTGCCGCTGCTAGAAATGGGGCTGAGTTGGGAGGTTACCGGCCGTGCAGCTGCTCACTGATTGGGTATCAGAAATGGGTTCCATGGGATTGTCCATTCTTCTTCTCTTGATTTAATTAAGAATAATAATAATAATAATAATTTGGGATCCAATTAGAGGTATTCACGGTTTGGCCTGTTTAAATCATTTTCAGCACGCTAAATCGTTAGTGCGGTTTTTCAATCAAACCAGATCGATCTGGTTTGGGTTCGGCCAAATCGCACCAAACCTGATTCGGTGTGGTTTACCGTGATTTAAAATGCTATTTAAAATCACTAAAAAAGATATTTAAAAATAGTAAATAAAGACACAAATATTGGTAAATAAAGATAATTAAATGTAAGTAAATAGGAACAAAAAATAAAGACAAAATAGTGTAAAAAATAAATAAGATGGACTGCCAATTATTAGATTTTTATAATAATAAATTTTTTATAATTTTTTTATTATTTTCTTAGGCGGTTCGGTTTAAAATCGAACCGTAAATTGTCCAAACTGTAAACCGCGCAGTTTGGACAGAATTCAAACCGTTTTCGACTGTCAAAAAAAAAAAAAATCGATCAAATTAGTTTGGTTCAGTTCAGTTTGGTCGATTTCCGTGGTGCATCGATTTTTTTGAACACCCCTAGATACGATTTGGGGGTTCACCCACTAGGATTGGGACTGGCACCGGGACGGAATGCAATTTCTCTCAATTTCGTAATTTATTTTGAAATAAAAATCAAGATGCATCCGCAATAAAATACATTAGTGTTATTTTTTTGCTCCTAAAAAAACGATCCTTTATAAAAATTCCCTTATTAATTATTAAAATTAATTTTACATAACAAATTTGTCCAACTTTATTATTTGTTCTATTGCCCCAATAGTACAAATATATATGGTGCATAAAACTAATGAGATATTCCTAGAAAAAGAAAAAAAAAACACACTAATGAAATTATGATACATTACGAAAAAGAATATATTTATTACCTTAATTGGTACCAAAAAAAATTAGTTCTAGCTCGGGTGAGAAAATATACTTCTTTTGAATTAAGAAAAAAGTACTTAAATATATCTATATATATAAAGGGGTATTTGGTCCTTTTCACTCCATTTTTTTTTTTTTTTTTTGGTTTTTAGTTATATTTTTTTCTCAAATTATCAATTGATGTCACTTTCCTCTATTTAAAGGGTAATTAAGTTTTGTATCTTCATTTTTAATTGATTTATAATAATAGAATTGTTTGTAATTATTTAAGATCAATTAAGGTATTTTGGATTTTTTTGGACATATAAATATAATTTTTTTTTACCCAAAAGGAAATTTTGATGAAAATAAAAATAAAAAAAATGTTAAAGGCCTGTTTGAAAAGCTGGCCATTTTCAAAGTTTTCATTCATTTCAAAATTTTGAAGTAGAAAAAGTGAAATTGCTCTTTATTTTTTAAAATCGTATTCATTCTTTCCCATCACCTTTCATTAATATAATTAATTAATTACAATTGTGTATATAATTATATTATATTATAACTTTGAGGAGATTTAGTGGATATGAAAAATCAAACCTTTATTAAATTTTTTATCATTTTTCTGGGTTTATGCTTCTTACTTTTTTTGAAAAATATATATAAAAAAAAAAAAAATACAACCTATTGCCTCTAGTCATACCCTCAACGCTATATATGTACATACATATATAGGCTAAATTGCATACCACCCCCATGAGATATCTCTAAATCACATATATCACCTTCATATTATTGAAATTAAGTCTTAGTTCCTTTTAATTTTATGAACCTGAGTTACTTTTTCCCTTTTCATTAACAAATGGCTATTAATTTTTGTAAATCCCAAAATACTCTCCTCAACTCTTTCAATTTCTGGATGGATTTCACCCAAAATGAATTTGAATCAAACCCCACCCACAAATGGGTTCAATGGAATTTGAAGCTTGGGTTCATTCAAACCAAATAAAATAAGAAGAAGAAGAAATTAAAATTTTCATAACTGAACATATGAAAGAGAAATTTGTTTATATGAAAGGGTAAAATCACGAGGTTCGTGTATTGGAAGAGCAATGAGTTTTATTTTTGATAATTTATTAAAAATTATATCATATTTTGAGATTTTTTGTCTATGTTTTTATAACAATAAATGTTATTATTATTATTATCATATTGTTTGGTATGAGTATAACACATAAAGAAATTTTAAATAATTATCATAAGTATTTAATATTCAACTTTTGAATCACTCCGTCCTCCTACATGTGACTCCAAGTGTGTTTATAGGAATAATGTTATTTGTACATTTAGATTAATATTTTATTAATTAATTATCAATACCCTAGCTCCTTATTAAATTATTTAAATGAAAGATATATTAGTAATTCATTCAAATATTTATATTTACTACTTAAATGAATTATTAATACACTACTAGTTAAATTATTTAAATAAGAGATATATTAATAATTGATTAATGAGATGTATGCCAATTTAAATATGCAGTTAGTCTTTGCATTTTAGTCTTTTAATTCCCTTTCTCTAAGCCTGTTTGTCAATCTATCTGACTCTGAATAATTTTTCTTACTTGTGTATAGGACTAGCAACAAGCCGAGCTAGGCCTATCTCGAGCTCAGCTCGATTGATTTTATCTTGGCTCATATCTCAGCTCGAGCTCGATATGAGCTGATTTTTTTAGCTCGAGCTCGACTCGATGATGATTACAAGCTGGCTCGACTCAACTCGGCTCGAAATTGACTATCACCTTATTTTTATTTATATATATATTTATAAAATTATTAAGTATATATTTATATTATTGAGTATTAAGTAATAAATATTTTTTTATTTAATAAATTTATAAAATTAATATATATATATAAGTATATCGAGCTGGCTCGTGAGTCAAATGAGTCGAGCTTATAGTAACTCAAGCTCAATTCATTTACTAAATAAGTCAAATATTTGAGCTCAAATTTGACTCATTTGTATCATAAACTAGCTTATTAAGTCAATTTTTGAGTCGAGTCTTGACTCAACTCACGAGTAGTTTGGCTCATTGCCAGCCCTGCTTGTGTACCCAATTTCCACAAGACAAGCCAGCTGGGTTGGCCTTCTGATTATCTCACCCATATCTATATCTATCTGTATATATATATATATGTATGTATGTATACATACGAGAACAAAGGGATGTTGGCTACGTTTCTGTGGCATTTGGCATTGAGGAGCACGTACGTATAAGATTGGGATGATTATGTAAAATTTTATATAAAATTATTATCAAATTAATATGAAAGTTCGAGTCAATCTTGTGAATATATATTTAATTTTGATGTATGATGTATTATTATTAGTTATGTGGCATTTTAGGTTCTTTGCATTTATTTTTAAAATTAGATATATATATATATATTTGACACACATATATATATATATCTATATTTGGAATATATTTTATTTTGAGAGAGTTAAAAATAAATTATATCATTGAAAGATTCTATGCATAATCATTTCTCAACACATTTTTTAAGAGAAACACTCCGTTTTATTTCTTATTTTACAGTGTAAATATTTTTCACAAATCTCATAATTTTGATACGAGTATAGATATCTTATATAATATAAAAAACATGATATCTAACATAAAAATATATATTATACAAATATTATATATAATTTTTTTATATATTCAATATATTTTTTATATTATATAATATAATCTTCATATTAGATTATATAAAATACAAATATCCTTAATTACCATACAACTTTCTATTTTTGTCGATTTCTTTATTTTTATTTAACATGCATCTTCTTTAATCACGCTAAAAAAATAGAGTTATGAAAGGAAAAAGAGTAGAGATAAAATATCAAAACTATATCAAATTATTAGTCATCTTTCATAGGAAATGAAGGATTAATTAACAAGAATTTTTTTTTTTAATTTTTTATCCACTTTATATTATGAATTAAAAAATATCAAAAAGATTGATAGTACTTAAAATTTAACTTAATTAACATATGTATATTTTACTTGAGTTGAGCATAACTCTACTTTTCTACTTGAGTCTAATTCTTTTCAAATGGAGTCTCTACCTAAAAACAAATTAATTAATTCAACCGAGTTGAATTACTTAATTTAGCTAGATTTTATCATAGGATTAAGTGACAATAGTCAATAATGATACCGGATTACTTATTATAATTTATAATTAAGGTAAATCTTAATAAATTTGAAATTAACCCTTTCTCCTAAAATTTAAAAAGATGATTTTTTTTTTTTTATATGAACCTAATCCGATTAGGATGACTATTTCTAGATAATATGTAACAATGAAACATAATTTTAAATAAAATTTGTTCTCTAAATTACTATAACAGGAACATAATCTATAGAACATAATCTCTCATTTTGAATAACATTTTCAATTACAATTTTTAATTTTTCTTGTTCTATATATCTTTACTATTGCCCCATAATCCAAACCAATTGTTACACTCTTTGAATAAATATATTAGTGATCAGCTTTTGGCATTCTGAAAAAAACTACAATAAAAGTTCTAAGTTCGCAATAATAAATATAATTGTCCTCAAAATAATATAAATCTATTTCATATAATTATAAATCATTAAGTTATTACTGTTATTATAGTTTTTAATTAAATGAATGAATGAAGGAGGTATGGAATAATGTTTAATATTTTAATTTTGTAAAATATCTTTAATAATAAATTTAAACAGTTAACATATAAAAAATAAATAAATACACAATATGGTAATTAGTAAATGACTAATACAAATTGTCTATGTTTGAAAAAAAAGGGATTATTCTATTTTGTGCCTTTAAGACACATTATGAGAAGTAACAAATACATTTTATTTTCAAACAAAGTGTATTTGTTACACAATTTTTTAAATTTAAAATATTTTTATTAATTAATAATAAATTTATCTCATTATTATATATATCACTAATTAACCAATAAAAGTGTTTTAAATTTAAAAAAATACAATAAATACACATTATCTTCACATAATGTATATTTTGTTACTCCTTATTTTATATATAAGGGGGAGAATAGAAAAAAAAAAAAAAACCCACACGATTAAAGTCTGGTTTGGAGTTTTTTAAAGTTATGACTTTAATAAAACTAATAATAGCGGTTTAGTATAATAGAAACCGTGATAATAGGCCATTAATAAAATTAAAAATAAATCAGTATAATTATAAGATATATCAATCATTCCTTTTGAAGTTAGAATTAGAGCTGATGAATCACCATTATTAATTTGGACTTTAAGAATTGAGTAAATCGTGAATTATTGATTGAAGTGATAAAATCTTAACCGTCTGATATATAGATGGACGCATACACCCCGTGTAAATTTTGCAAAATTTGAAGGTACAATATTGGGCTGTTTGTTACTGCTTAAAAATTGTAACTTTTAGCTTCTAATTTAAAAAAAGTGGGTATGTAGTATTTGTTTTAATTTTTAGAATTCTAGCTTATAGCTTCTACTAGCTTTTAGAAGAGGTAGAAGTTGGCTTTTTCAAATCTGGGGTACCCCAACTTCTACAACTTCTGATTAAACAGTTACATTTTTTTGATAATTTTGTCTTTATTTTTAACAAAGAATTACTCTTCTATCCACGCAATCAAGAGTCTCTCTTCTCTACCGCCGTCTCCATTTTTAAATCTTTTATTCTCTCTCGCCATCTCCCTTTCTCTCTATATACTAATTAAATTTTTTTTAACACTTGAAACTTATATATATACACTAATTAATTTTTAAATTATCATTCTATAACTATTAAGGGTGTTATGGACAATTATACAAAAATAAGTTATTTTACAGCTTATGGTATCAAACACCACAACTGTTTAACTACAACTTCTGAGAAATTGTAACAAATAAGTTCACAACTTATTCTAAGTTTTAGAAGCTATAATCTAAGAAGTTAGAAGCTATAATTTCTTTAATTAAGTTGCAACAAACGGTCCATTCTCCATCTATGATACAAATCAAGATGAGAGATTATTCACGGTAGAAAAGCACGCATATATATATATATCTATATAATAAGACACAACTGTTTTCAAAAATGTCTTGATAGATGTCAACTGGAAGGCTGAGATCAACTCTAAGTGAAAAATCAATGGCTGAGAATATATGCCCGCGCAAACCAAACACTCCATGCCCCGCTGATTTCTGTCTCTCTCATAGTCTCACCCCTCCCTCTCTCTCACTCTCACTCTTTCTCTCTCTCCCCTACGTCTCCCTCTCGCCACTGCTCGCCATGGCCTTGCAATAAGTCTTTCCTCCTTTCTCTCTCTCTGTTTTTGCGTCTCCCTCTCTGTGTTGGGTGGGTCAGTTGTATACACAGTGTTGGGTGGGTTAGTTGGGGTCTGACCGCCTCTCCGCCTCTCCTTTTTTGCTACTAGAGGGATGGGCGGAATCGGAGGTGGGAGGGGGGGAGTTAAGGGTGTGGGGGGGGGGAGTTGCTGGTCGCGGTGAGGGGCAGTTACAGCGGCCAGCGGTTGGGTTGGGGGAAGTTACAGCAGCTGTCGGCCGTATCAGGAAAGGAAGGGCACCCGCAAGGGTCAGCCCCCTTCTGTAAATTAAGAAGACAATCCAACAAAGGGACATAGACTGTGTGTGTGGCAAGTGTTGTTGACCTCATCAGTACTCAGAGACTCTGTTTCCTTCTGCTTTCTGCTTATTTTTATATATACATATCTATATATATATATATGTGTGTGGACAACTATATATGTTGGAATGCATTTCAGTGACAACGTCAGATATTGAAATGAATCATTCAATATTTTGTTAGAAAATATTTTTAATGTTTTTTTTAATGTTGCTCTGCTTTATGATGTACACCAAGTAATTAGAAAATATTTTGGCCTTTTTAATTGTAAGGGTTTAATTAGGACTTTTCATTTTTATATATGCTGCATGTTATTTTGTTTAATTAAATTTATGTAGAATCTGGAATGTTTAGACGTATACATGTGCATGGTTATGTATATACATATATATAAAGAAGCTCTTTAGCATACGATTTAAATGCTCAGAACTCAATAATTATTTAAGATATCTATATAATAAAACATAACTGTTTTTGAAAATGTATATATTTCTATGGCTAAGATTAATTTTCTTTCAATCAATGGCTCAGATCAATTTGATTCCCGCCCAATCACCTCCCCTCTCTCTCTCCCTCCGCGGCTCTCTCCCGCCCAGTCACTTCCCATCTGTTTATCTCTTTCTGTCCCACTCTCCCTCTCTCTGTTTCTCCCACCCACCCATCTCCCTCACTCACTGCCTCTCTCTTCCTCCCACCCACCCACAGGCAGCTCTCCATCAGGCAGTGGGCAGCTCTCCATTGCAGCCGACCCGCCTGAATCTCTCCATCACCGCCTCCTCGCTGTCGTGCCGCCTCCAGCTCCATCGCCTCCGAGCGTGTATGTATTTTGTGTGTGTGTGTGCGTATATGTATTTTGTGTGTGGGGCAGAAGTGTGCGTGCGTGTATGTATGTATCTGGCAAGCATATAGCTCCTTGAGCTTTTGGGTTTTTGTTTTTAATGCTTAACAAGGTTTTAGGTTTAGTTGGTTGGAGTTTTCTTTTCTTTGGTTTCAAACCTCTACTTTTGGATCATTTCTGCTATGGGGTTTTTTTAGTGAAGTTGCAACAGTGAATGATACATACACATAGTGAAAAGGAGATGGCCCACAGTGTGTGCGTGTGTACGTATATAGAATATATGTATTGGAAACACTGTGTGTGCATGTGTATGAATATATGTATTTGCAATGAAAATATGATGTGCATGATTCATTCCTTTGCGTATAAGTATTTGCAATGGATATATGAAGTGAACAGTGTGTGTGCATGTGTAGATTTTTTACATTTGGTATTGGAAGCACCAAACAATCTGTTCAAACATTTTCTTAAAAATTTTATTCAATTTCTAACATTTCGTACAATTAAGTTGGATCCAAATATATAATTTTATTTTTTAAAATTTTATGAGACAAAAATGAGCTATAATTTTATTTTTTACTTTTTTCATATGTGTTTATATAAGTCTCACTCTTATAAAATTATGTATTTATACAATATTTTATTTCTTATTTTGTGTTTATATAATTTTATTTTTTATTTTTTTCATGTGTTTATATAGGTTCCACTCTTATAAAATTATGTGTTTATGTAATCTTACAAATACACACAGTGAATGATAATATATTTTATGTATATATTCATTGCAAATAGTGTGTGCACGTGTGTATGTATATAGATTTTTTACATTTTGTGTGTGTGCTGTACATTTTTTACATTTAGTATTGGAAGCATCAAAAAATATAAAAAAAGAAAAAAAATTTATGAGTTGGACCCACTGTTCACAACCTGTTCAAACATTTTCTCAAAAATTTTATTCAATTTCTATCATTTGGTACAATTAACTTGGACCCAAATATATAATTTTATTTTTTAAAATTTTATGGGACGAAAATGAGCTATAATTTTATTTTTTATTTTTTTCATATGTGTTTATATAGGTAAAATTATGTGTTTATACAATTATTATATGTGTAAAAATTTTGCATTTATACAATTTTATTTTTTAATTTTATGTGTTTATATAGGTCCACTCTCAAATTGAAAAATTATAACTTTGTAAGTCTCTCTAGAAAAATTATGCTCTGATTTCTATAAAATTTTGCGTCTATTCTAAACATTAGGTTGGTCATTTATCATTTTGATTTATATTTTTTTTTCGTCTTCTCATCATCTATTCTATCCATGGTTTAATTTTATTATCTGATTTGGTAGCAACTGATTTGTTTTTTAGGTTGAAGTGCAACAGTTATGGACAATATTACTATTTTTGATCAAGTAATTTTTTTTTTATTCATATAAATTTAATGTAAGGCCTATTTTGTTTTTTTTTTTTAAATTCTTATCGTATCTAATTTTTTTCTAATAAAATATTTTTTTCTTTATACTTTATAGGTGGATAGAGACTTACACCGAATCGTAATAGTTAAAGTTTTAACCCACTCTTTTATATTTAATTTGTTTGGAATTGTATAATACAAACTGATATTATTATATTTAAATTTAAATTTATTACAAGTTCTTCACAAATTTCAACATAATACGTATAATTTATTTGTTGTAGACATGTTAGAGGATACTTTATCAAATTTTTGATTGAATATCTACTTTTTGACCTTTTTTATTTCACTAAGGTCACGATATTAAAAATGATCAAACAATTTTCAATTTAATATATATAGGGCGATATCAGTTCATACGTGTTTGAATTCAATACTAAATTCAATGTTCGATTTTATTTAGTTGCACCGTGCCTGAAGGCACGGGTTATTCCTAGTATATATATATAGAACAACAAAGCCTGCTAAGTTCATAACGTACACATATATATCTCTATGGATTGGCAGCTGTGGAGCTGAAGTTGAAGTTGGCACAGTCAGTACTTCTGATCAAAAGTGAAGAGCTGAAACCCAGCCTAGACTTCGCCAGATCAAACTGAAGAAGATTATCCTCCAGCTGATGCGCCCCAATCACAATGGGAGCTCTAGGGTTCAACCCTCCATCCACAATGGCCAAACACATGACTCCAGGCCTCGCCTCCACCATTGAATTTGCACCCAAAACCCTCCAGACAACATCCGGCCTGTGCAACACAAACTCCACGTTGGGAACTCGAGGCCCTGTGCTTGTTCTCGGCAGCTCTGCTGCCTTGTAACACAGCCTGAAAGGTGGCGCCGCAGTCTCCACCGGCCGCACCTGCCAGAGATGGGCGGCGAAGGCCGTGGTGAAGGCTTGGAAGAGTGAGCGCTCCAGGACGGTGAAGGGCGTGGTGGTGCAGAGTTGGACTCTTCCAAGAGATGATGTGTTTTTGTTGAATGGAGAAATGGCCTTTTCGTTTATGGTTATTGCACTGACTGTTATGGAGTACTCTCCTCGTGGGGTGACTGTCAATGGGGTGAATGTAACAAGATCCGAAATTTCAGCACTGTGGTGCTGATGAGATCCAAAGAAAATGGCACCATTGGCAGATGGAGAGGAGGATAAACACATGATGAATTGTTGGGTGAATCCAAAGTGGGAAGCTATTTGGGAGGGTAGAGCAAGCTGGGTGGGCCCAAACCCAGCCACTCCTTGAACCTTTGGAAGCCCTTGAAGCAAGAGTAAAGGAGCACATGCAAACAAGAACTCTGGAACGGCGGCTAAGCGGCCGCCACGTGTTCGTGCTGACGTGGTATTACCAGCCGACTGGATGGAGAGAGCGTCCAGGGCCAGCTCGGCAACGGTGGAGCGGCCGGTGACGGGGTTGGCCGCGAGGACTGCGCAGGTGTTGTTGTTGCAGCCGGGGCGGGGGCGGGCGGCTGCCCTGCAGCGGTGGCAGCGGTGGGACGCGGCGCGGGAGCACACGGTGGAGTGGCAAAAGGGGGCGTCGTAGGTGGAGGAGAGGTACGGCGGCTGGCAGTTGACCCAGAGGAGGTGGCCGTTTAGGTGGAGGAGGAAGGGGAGTGGGGCGGGAGGGGTTCGCTTGTGGATGGTGGCGACGTGAAGCCTGGTTGCTCCGTCCTTGTTGACCGGCAAGACGAGGGCTCGAGGCCGGAAAAAGGAGCTTGACGACGACAAGGAGATGAGAGAAAAGATGGAGAAGAAGAAGAGGAGGAGGAGGTGATGTTGAACGGTAGAAGAAGCCATTAACTATGCTAGCTGATAGCTAGCTAGCTAGCTACTAGAAGGGGAGAAGAAGGATTTGAGATCTTCAATTGCTTTGAGTTTGAGGCATACATACTTATAGAGTACGAGAGGTGATGATCAGAGTCAGTGTTGTGTCTGCATACCCAGTTTAGAAAAGGAAGGGCAGCTTGGAAGGATCCATCATCTGATCGTATAACGGCCGGCCTCATCAGGCCAAGCATGGCCCCAACAATTTTAAAAACTCAATTCCCATATTATTAAAAATAAAAAATTAAAATTATCATCTCTAATTAAAATCAAAATTTTAAGAACGTGAAAAAATTAAATTTATAGACTAAATAAATTAAAATACTATTAATTATCATCATAACCTTTAATTCAAATTAAATTTTGACCTCTTGGACCTTCTATATATGTTATATTGCGTCCACACTGAACATATCACCACTGTATGTGTGTGCGCCCGCTAAAAAAAGGATTGTATACATTTGAGGCACTTGGCATCGAGGACGAGCCTCGCAAGCCACGCAGCCATCCCCCACGGTATCTATGATCCCGGGATGCGGCCCTTAGGCGGTTTCGGAAATGCTATTTGATTTGTTCAAGTCTTTGAATAGTCAGCTTTATTACATTTATTGTACTCTTTAACTGAATAATAATAAAAATAACTCAATTTTATCACTTCTATTTTCTAATTTTTTATAATAATTTAATTATTACTATCGAAATAACATAATTAAATCTTAAAGGGTGACTTACATAAACGGTGTCGGCCGGTGGGTGACGCACACTTCATTACAAGTATGAAGGTCCCACTCTTGGACTAATTTAATCTATACTATTACTATATATAAATATAATACATGAAAAAGATGGGTTATATACAAAATAAAATTATTAAACTGAAAATTTGTATTACTAAATTAGCTAATTAACAACTATTTCTTTCTTCGCTGTAATGAAAATATATAAAAGTAATTATACACACAAAAGTCTAACCTTGGAGCGCAAGATTTATTTATTTGAAAATGAGACGACTTTGACCATTATTCACTGACACCGCTCGTTTGACATTTTAATTCCTTCCCATTTCTTTCTTTCTCTCCCCAGTCTTTTGATCTCTGTGTTTTCCTGTGGATTGCTTTGTTTTTACATCTCCCTCAGTTGCTGGAAGAAACAATTATCAGAAGGGAATAGATGGCTGGTCCACTGTGTTGTTCAAACCCTCCAGCTGTGGAACAGGTTCTGTCCTACAGCTTGGAGGCCTCAGCAGCTATGTTACAGGCTCCCCTGCTGCTTCCAAAACTGGGATTCTTCTCATTTCTGATGTTTTTGGTAGCTATCTTTTGTCTCAGATCTTCTGCTTCCCAAGTCTCTCAAACCATTTTCTTTTTTTTTGTCTTGCTCATTCGAGTTTCTAAATTGGTGTTAATTTGAAATGTTGCTTCTGAATTTGTAGTCCTTTTCTTAAAGACGAAAGCTTAAATGGATAGAATGCAGACCAACTGTTTGATATTAGTCCTTGCAGTTTGCTTATCTTTCAAGTTATTAATGGGGTTCAATTTTATTGCTCGACTGCAGGATATGAAGCGCCAAAGCTGAGGTATGTCACTTTTGGAACTTGTGCAAGACCATGAATGTTTTTTTACATTCTTATATTGATTGTGCTTGAAACATGTGATTATTTCGGTTTCTGCAACTTCTTTGTCTGACCAAAAGATTCTTTGAGCATATTTCTAATCTAAGGAAGCTTGCTGACAAAATTGGGGAAGCTGGCTTCTATGTGGTGGTCCCGGACTTCTTTCATGGAGATCCCTTTTCATATGAGAATGTGGAGAAGCCACTACCAGTCTGGCTGAAGTTTCATGGATGGGTTGGATACTTTTTTTTTTTTTTTACTGTGAAACTTAGATATTTTGTGTCCAATTGTAACAAAATGAACCAACAAAATATAAATCACATATTCTAACATAGCAAGTGAAGGATCTTTCAAGCTTATCACGAAATCTGAAAATGCGAAATATTATATGCTGGCTTGAAACTAATTGCAATACAATCTTGTTCCAATTTAAACTCTGCTGGAATGTTTTCCTGTGTATCTGCAAAATTAGAGAACCTGCATTACTCTTTTGGCCTACTGTTTTGTCACCGCAAGTAAATTAATTGTGCTTTAACGTATATGCATATTAATGCTTTGATTGTTCCTTTTGATCCACGAAGTTGAATGTGTTTCAACCCTTTTACTGTGATGTAAGGACAAAGGATTTGAAGATGCTAAAACTGTAATAGCAGCTTTGAGGAGTCGAGGCATATCCATAATTGGGGCTGCAGGTTTCTGCTGGGGTGGTGATACTGCAACTTCTTCTTCTTTAACTTTTTTTTTTTTCCCTGTGTGTAACTGTTGATTGGTATGATTAATGGTTTTTAATTCATTATAATCATTGGCTTGCTCACAAGTAAACTGGTTTCACCTCCGCTTCTCATAAAATTCCCTAGATTCTGATCTTTCAAAGCCACTTATCAGGGAAGATAGTTGTGCAACTAGCCAAATCAGATTACACTCAAGCTGCAGTTATGTTACATCCTTCATTTGTAAGAGTGGATGAAATGAAAGGTGTATGATCTTATCAGAAGCAATTGCTTTGTATTTTCTCATTCTCTTTGTATCTGAGAAGCTCATAGAAAAGTTTTTCTAATCCTTTGGTAATTGATACCATTTCCATATTGTCTTACAGAGGTCAGGGTTCCTACTGCTATTCTGGGAGCCGAAGATGACAAGTATTGTCCACCAGAACTCTTTAAGCAATTTGAAGAGGTTCTAACCTCCAAATCAGAGGTCATTTTCAACTTTTCTGTTGATTCCATTCCTCAACAACAAAAACCAGCAAAATAGACGATTTAATATAATCTTTGACTCAATTATAGCAGTTAATACAAGATCAACTAATATATGATTAGGAGATGTTTTTAGAGGGTAGTTTGGTCTTGAATTGGTTTGCAGCAGGTGGATAGCTTGGTGAAGATGTTTCCTGGTACTGTACATTGCTGGACAGTGAGATACAGTGATGAAGATGAATGTGCCGTGAGAAGAGCAGAAGAAGCCCATTCAGACATGTTGGCCTGGCTCACCAAACATGTCAAGTAACTTGATAAAACTAAAACAATAAAAGCTCAGTTGACTAGTTTCAGCAATAGCCCACAAGGATATTCATTTTCTCAGTCGTTATAACTTATATGTATAGATAGATCTGGAACTTTGATATTTGAGAGTATAGGGAGGGTTTCCCTGCAACAAAATCTTGATCCAATAGTTAGGTGATGGTGAAGTGCTAATTGAGGAGATGATGTAGTCTATGATTTTTGAAAATACACACTACTTTGATGAGTAATACTTGAAAATGGTAAAAGAGTTCAGTTCCAAGATATTCGTAACATTAATTTCACACAAAAGCATTGAATATCGCTACTCATTGAGAAGTCAAGTCACAAATATAAAGAACAAAAAGACTTAACTAAAATAGTTCATAATTAAATTATGTTTTTTAGGCAAGTTTCGAGCTAAAACTGTAATGTCGTGACTTAAAATTCATAAAATTTTTAAGCTTCAAAAACATGTTGAGCCAAATTGTTCCAATTAACTTATTGTGTATTTTGGTGTTTAACAAAACATAATTTTAGTAAATCTATTTTTATTATTTTTAAATTCCCTAATGAATTTTTGATATATCTTATGGTGGATAACATATTTTAAGTATTATAGTATTTTGTATATCAAAATGAACTAATAAATGCTATTTGTTCTAAGTGGAATATTAACGCACTATAAGGGAACGTATAAGAAAATATTTTTATTTTAGAAAATATCTCTTAGTATTTTGATAGCTAATATTTATTATTGCTAAAATAATTTTTAATGATTTTTTCGAAAAATATAAAGTATTTATTTTAGAAGTGGTAAAATTGCCAAATCTCAAATTTGTTTTAAAACCAAAAATCTACTTTTTTATTGTTATAGATTTTGATTTTTTAGATATTTTTATTGAATTCAAATGGAGGATACTTTTTTATTTATATTTATGTATTAAAGTAAATGAAAGGTAAAATATAAATTAAGAAAAATATAAATATTTATTTAAACTAAAGAAATATAAATACGTTGTAATATACATATGTTATGAATTGTATCATCAAAGTAAATTTTTTTTTTCTAAAAATCTGGACTGAGAGTCGATTGTAAGTCAAATGACAGTCGACTGTGGATATGCATCAATCGACATAGCCGAACATTGTTTATGTAAAGTCGAGATAGCCGAGAGTGAGTTTTGACCAATCGACTATCAAATCGATTGTAGGCCAATGAGAGTCAACTGTTTGTGAAAAATCAATTGTGGGTTGAGCGAGAGTCGATTGTCGGGTGTCGAGGAGTCGACTGTCAGTTAGAACAGTCGACTACCAGACTCCAACAGTCGAATTTTTCAACAGTTTAAAGATCTGTTGAAATCTTCATTATAAATATCAAGATAAGAAATCTGGAGAATGCTAATACTTTATCATTTTTTATCTTCCTAAAGCACACCCAAGCTCCAAGCAAGTCAAGTAAAGTAATTCAAGGTTCAACCTTAAAATTTAATCCATTTAGAGCTCAAGGCAAAAGAGAAGATATTCTCTCCATTTGTGGTCATTTGTATTATTTCTATTTTGCCTTGTACATCATTGTGTTTAATTCCACATTAGTCCAAAGTTGTTTGGACATAAAATTTATTTGTATTAATTTGTGGATTGTGAGTGATATCTTAGAGCCCAAGTAATCTAGATATATTATTGTATTGTATTAGTTTTCGGGGTGAGCTAAGGAAAAAATTTTGGGGTGTATAGGTTTGTTATGTGATCTTGTGTGTAAATCTAGTATTGTGATTTTAGTGGAATCTCAAGTGTCGGGTTGATCTTGAGAGAGTGGAGTAGGTGTTGGGGACACCGAACCACTATATATTCTTGTGTGTTGATTATTGTGGTTATTTGAGTATTTATATTATTATCACTCTTAAATAATATATATATATAATAAATGTATTTTGTGTATAAAAAAAAATAAAATTTTAAAATAAAAGAATCAATATATTAAATTTTTAATACTCAATTTAACCTTGTTGGGTGGCCATTGTATTGCGTCAAGACCAACAAAACAATCTGTTTTCAATAAAAAGTAAGGAGCATACAATTGCAACCTGCTTCTTTGACTTTAGGGGAAAAGCCTGAGGCATTCATCACTCAAATGTGATCATTCCATTCATGCCATTATTCTTTTGTCCCATAATGGACCAATTTCTTATTACAACCAAAACATCCAATTGACATCATCAACTACGTCTCTAGTTCAATACATAAATCAATATATTAAAAATTAATTTAAGAATAAATTAATTAAGAAATTTACAGTCCATTGACATTGAGTTGGTCTGCTGGTTTTGTATTTTTCCCAGCAGCCAGCAATTGTCCAGTGGTCTCACGCCTTTGTCAGGCTTCCAAGTTTCAATAAACAAAAGCCATCTTCATGGCACCCAAAATTGACCCTTAAACCGGGCTCGACCCAGGTTCATCCCCATTCTTCTCTAAACGCTTGAACGACGGCAACTTCGCCGCTGTGCTGGTCCCTCTGGGCGTCGCCGCCATCGTCGAGCCCTCGCCCTCGGCCGCAGTCATCTTCATCGACGGCCACCTTGAAAAGAACGGCGGCGTTATCGAGAAAACCCACCGCTCCGACTTGACCGTCCGGTCCAACGAATCAAACCGCTTGAAGGACCACCCGCCTCTACTGCTACCCTCTCCAGACCCGGTTCGGTAGGCCATGGACTGGCTCGCCCGGTTCACCGCTCGGATTATCGCTTGCTTCCTCACATCCGCCGGCAACCGAAGCGTGAACCGCTCCGTGTTCTCCCCCGGCTGGACCACTGAGTGGCCGGTCGAATACGATCTCGAAAACTGTCTCGGCCGCATGGACCGCGACCGCAGCTGCCGGTTCCAATTCAAGCTTTGGTCCCGGTTCACCACAGCCGGAGAAGCGAAGCTCTCTTCTGGGTCTTCCCCGACCAGGATCGAAGTGTCGCAGTCATGGAGGCTTTCGGCGCCGGCTTCCTCGGCGAATTTTGGCGTCTCGCCGGGCTGAGGAACGAGATCGGCGCGGCAAACCGGGCAAGTGACGTGGGCGTCGAGCCAGGCGTCGATGCAATCCGGGTGGAAGACGTGGTCGCATTTGGGGATGAGCCTAAGGGTTTCTTCTTCTTCGAATTCGTTCAGGCAGACGGCGCATTCCAGTGCGCCTTTTCCGATCTTGAGCCCCTTGACCGCGGAGTACACGAACGTCGGGAACGTCTCGATCACCGCCGGGTCGAGCCCCCGCCGCCGCCGCGGCGCCGATCCCAGGACCCGGACGCTGACGGCCGTCTCCTCTCTGGATCGCTGGAGAAGGCAGACCGCGATGACACCCATGAGGAAGAGCGCGAAAATAATGATCACGACGACGATCACCGCCGGCGGGCTCAGCTTCTCATACGGGTAGTGATCCTGCGGGGTTGAATTCGACCCGGACTGCGCCCCGGCCGGCGATTGTAGCAGAAGCAATACAGAGACGAAGAGGACGATGGCATGGTTGGTTGATGATAGGCCGGCGAGGTAACGGGGCGTGGTAGTCATGCTAGAGAGAGTCAAGAAGATGAAGTGGGAAGCGTTGATTGGCCTGTAAAGTGATGAAGAAGAACAGAGTGGAGAAGAAGGAGCGTGAGCTGTAGCTTAAAAAGCACGCGGAGAGAAAGGGCAGCCACTACCAGTGGGAGGAAGCTTCTCTGTGATATTTATTTCTCATAATCTTTTCTTGTTTCGAGGATCGGTGTTTCAACGATAAGGCATCTATTCTGGTCGTCAATGGTGGCTGCCACGTGTATTTATAATAATAATAATTAGTATCAACAGTGGATTTGATGAAAGGTAGGCCCGGCCCAAATATACTCCGGTTCCCAATTTATTATTGGGTTTAGTTTTGGGCTCAACCCAGACTATATGATTCAATTTGGGCTTGCAAGAAGGCAGCAGAAAGGGAAATGAATTGGGCTGGTATTAGGGTCCAATCTGACAAAATGTTTTCCCGTTACCTGTGGGCCATATCAGGCAATCACAAGGCTTGGCTTAAGAGTGTGCGTGTGTGTGTATGTGTTTTTTTTTTTTTTAATCTAAATGCAAAGTTTTGCCCAAAGAACATGGGCCTTGTCAAAACCCCCAACCTCAATCCCCCTTTTAACAATACCTTTCACATAATAAGCTTAGCATTTGTTTGGTAGTGCACATCCAAATAATAGCAAATTTTCAATAATTTTACACAATATACATTCAAATAATTAAGTTAAGATTCAATAAAGTCATGTTCGTGATAATTTTTTTTTGTTGTCGTCTATTAAACCAATAATATCACATGATAAGTTTCAAAGACGACATTATAAGTTTATTTACAGAAAAAACTTTAATATAATTTTTTTTTTATGAATATTTGAACAATGTAATATAAATAAAGTTGTATATCCATCACCCCAGTATAGTTTTATAGCTAGAAAGAATTTATTTGACCTCATAAAGGTTTGTGATTGTATGATGGGTGTCAGAGCTGCCTAGGTCCATAAGAGCCAAGAAAGCTATCCTCTATATTAGATTTTGCCTCCCACTTTATGAATTTATAGCTAAAAAGAGAAAAATGAAAAAGCATGGATTTTGCAATGTCAACTTCAAACCCAAAATGAATGGGCCCCAAATGAACATGATGAATCAGAAATGGACATGAGTTGCTATATCTAGGCCCCTATCACTACAGCCCTATGATTGCTTGGAGTTTTCTTTGGATACAAAAGCAACCCATAATTACAATCATAATCATGATATCAACAATATGGGTAATTAGTGAACCTTTCTTGAACCCTGCCTTTTCACTTTTAACCTTTAAAGGCTCATCACTAAGCTTAATTAATTCACTTTTTATTATTAGCACTTGATTGGCCATATATATATATATGAATTAAAAATTTTAAAATATATATAAAAAAAACGATATATATGGTTCACTCACTGAACTCTAGCTAAATGGGTAAGTATATATCAAATCATTTTGACGACATTTCTTCTATAAAAAAATATCTCTGAGAAAGGTGACAGAAAAGGATTTGTATGCTTCAACCAAAAGGGCCCCAAAGGGGTCATATATGTAGTCTTCATGTGCTTAGCTAGATGCTCAAATTTGAGTTGGCTTAGGCAGATGTGATTGTGAAGACACACAGACAGTTCCTTTAATGGTTTCTAGTGCTTCATAATTTGTGGAAGCTCTGATCAAACCCATGGAAAAAGCTAAGGGAATGGGTGGCTCTTTGATGCCCACTTTATATCACATGCATGGTACAATGGTTGGACGGCCAACTTCAATGGTGAAAAATAGGGTTCCCTTTCACCTTCCCATCTTCCCTAATGGGACAAATTTGGAGACAATGGCCTGGAACTAGCAAAATTGTAGCTATACATATATGTTATGCCATTTTGATACAATTCCCAAAGGGAATTGCATACTCATCCTTAATTCTCTGCTGGGGTTGTGTATAGCTTTGTGTATGTGAAAAGCAAACTGAAAAGAGATTAATTAATTAAATTTGTTCCTTAATCAACTGTCAGCTAAAAATAGAAGATGCATTTTATTTCGGTACTTCTCGAAAGGGCAATGAGAGGGTATAATGTAATGCAAGATGTGATCTAATTAATTAATTAGTAATTTTATAATACTCCTCGCATTAGCATTAGCATTAGCATCATCATCATCGTCGTCGTGATTATTATTATTATTATTATTTGCTGATCCCAAAATTAATTATAAAGTGATGCTTAACAAAATATATACAGTTTTTACGGGTGGTTTTTTTTCCTTCTTTTAATCGAGTGGCTTTGTTCCAAGCCATTATAGCAATAATTTGATTTGAAATGGAACACCCTAATTGATTTATGTCGGTAGAAAGAACTAATAGAACAAAACCCTGATCGTTTTACTGGAATCACCCTAGTACGTACAATCAATATATATCCAAGATAGCTCTGGGGGAGGGGGGCGGGGTGTGACTTCAATCAATGTATATTTTATTTATTTGTGACTTGTGGATATCTTTGCATTTGTTTTATTAGAATAAGGTTCTGGCCTTTCATATCGTACTTGAGATACCAACAATTATTTGTTAATTTACATGAGTTTTATGGTACCTTAAAAGAGTTGATGTAGGTAACGCACCTGGGCATGCATAGGGGGGAATTCAAATCATTTGTCCATTCGATATGACTGAGATGAAGATTAATTTTTGTTCTAATTTTATGTCCAATTAAGAATATATGTATATAAATATATAGACACACACACACACACACACGTTACATATTCAAAGAATATTTCTTCTTCTTCTTCTTCTTCTTCTTCTTCTTCTTCTTCTTCTCTCTCTCTCTCTCTCTCTCTCTTTAATATTTGATTTGATACTGTAATATTGTGGAAACTGCTCTGTTGGAAAGCGGTTTCATCGTGGTCGATTCTTGGCGCCGTTGTTTCCAAAAAGCTACGTTAGGCTTTCGTGCAGTGGCTGGCATTAGGACAAGAATTGTCACGTCTAATGCTCTCTCAATCACCAAAACAATTAATTAAATTAAAAGCAAAAACATTAATATCACAATCATCATAAATCATCCCCCCCACCATCTCTAAATTTCCTGCAACCAAATCCTCAAATTAATGAATTAATCATACAATTTATAATTATCACTTATTAATAATTATAAGAACTCGTTAAACTCTCAATTGCGGATATATCCAGATTAACGTCCGTACACTCTGACGATTCGTATTGTCAGTGTTGGTGTTGGTGTTAGAGTTAAAAATTGAATAAAGATAACATTTTTCATTTGACAGAAGGATTCCCCATTTTTCCGGGGAGAAAATAGTTAAGGGTTCAAACACTTTTGAAAGACCAAAGGGAAAGGGTTGAGAAGAATCTGGCTGAAAGAGGGTGGGGTGGGGGAGGGGAGTGGGGGAGTGCTGCACTTTATGCTGTTTGATTTACATCAGATCATAACAAAAAGTAAAAAATAAAAAATAAAAATCAAGAAAAGTAGGTGAGTAATAAAAGCCTGTGGGCGGCCAGATTAGATGTGAAATTAGCTTTTCATTGTTATTCATACATGCATTTGGGATTAGGGATTTTGATGGGATCTCCAAAAAGCTTTTTGCAAATCCTGCCTTTTCCTTTCTTCCTATGGTAGTAGACTGAAAAGGCCCCAATTCAATGGAACCACCCTTCATTTTTCCCTTTCTTTCCTTTTACTTTACACATCTCCCTCAAATTAACTTAATACTTTCTGCTTATACGTGACGCAGTGAGTACATTTATAGATTAATTAGGATTAATAAAAGCAAAAGCTGGAGCCTCCATCTCTTTCACTAATTAGAAGCCACCCTCTTCTGCGGGTATAGTCAGTCAGTCAGTCAGCCTGCCAGCCAGTCAAGCGGAGGCCTAAAAGCAATGGATGAGCTGGTCTTTCATGCATGATCTCTCTTTCATTCCAAGATCTTTTTTATTCTTTCACATAAAGCTCAAAAGGAATCTCTCCCCAAAGGAATTTCCACAACAACGTAATAATAACATAAACAAATAGCTCTCTCTATGCATTGAACCACGTTCTCATTCTATCACGCACACATGTAATCAAAGAAAGATACATTAATTAATTAGCTAGTTACCCTTTAACAACATTTCCTCACAATTATATAAATCCCATGATCAGAAGATTAGCCCTTTTTCTTTCCCAATCTCTCTCTCTCTCTCTCTCTACACACACACACACACACACACACACTGACTTTGTTCATCGATCGCTCTGTCTGCCATTTCAGCGTTTCGATCCCTAGCTACTTCATATTGCGCCATTGAAATATATATTAATTAATTAATAGCATTAGTTGAGTTTACTGTTTTTAATTTTGTCATTTCATTTAATCCCATAATTAAAGTTAATTAAACTTAGAAGGGTTATAGCCACAAGTTCTTGGGCGTTGACATTGAACACAGGTTTACTCATTAAAAGCTTGAATCTGTCGCTGCATTAAAATTAGTGGCCCATGCATGTTAGCTAGGGTTAAGCCGTGAGCTGTAATTCACCAGCAGTACTGCTGGTTCATCGACTTGATATATATATATATATGTATAGCTAGATAGATGGATCCTTGAAAATGGTTTGTTTTTATCTAGCTAGCTAGGGATCTTAGCTTGAAAACTGACAAAATTTCCGGTATCGATTCGGAGAATATTGCAATGCATTTAACCATTCCCTCCCTAGCTAATAATCAAATTAATTAATTCAAACCAAACTCCATTAAAATTGGCCTAGCTATACCTCCTTAATTAGTGTTTCAACCACTCCCCAAAAAGAGTTCACCGCCCATTTGACCCACCCTTCTGCTATATATATATATATATATATCTGCATTGCTAACGGAAACCCAACCGAGTTTACGACATAATATTATCCCATTAAAGACGAGAAGGGTTACATCTTAATTATATATATTCACAGTTTTTGTCATTCATTGTACATGCATATAATGTGTTATTTTGTTTTGGCACGAAAGAAGTTGATCATACAGCTGGTTAATTAATATATAAATTATAAACCCTAGCTAGCTAGCGAGCTAGTTTGTTTCGTCTCTTATATATATATGTGTGTGTGTATGCGTGCGTGCGTGTACACATTATGCATGGTAGCTAGGGTTGTAATTTGTGGGTAGGCCATCTAGCTCATATGTGGTTACTGGCTAATGCAAAGTTAAAAGAGGCAGCTAGCCCTAACTACTACAATTAACCATGTTGGGATTACCACCAACCGTAACCTAATAATATTGATAGCTTTCAAACTTCGAATCTTTTGCAGAAGGACCAAATTAAATGAGCCGGTTGCCACTGTACGTACGTATTTCCCGATTAATTAATGTCATTTTTTTTGTTTTTTTTTTTGGTTTTGTAAAAAAAAATATTTTTCTTTGATGAAGGAATATGCCACGTGGAATTTAGTTGTTGGAACACGTACGTTATATAAAGATTAATTAATCCAAGTCAATTAATTAAAAGGAAGACATAAAAGTCAACAATATCTAATTAAATAGCTGCTAGCTTGCCTCATCCACGTTATATATATTTTCGGGTCTAATTAATTTAGGAGTAGAGGGAGGGAGGGAGGGAGGGAGCTTCTATCTAATTAAAAAATAGATATATGATCGAAGATGATTATATCGATCGTTTTCAAAAATAGATTGAAAACTGGATTGGTTGGTCGGTGCCGCGATTTGTTTAACTACGCACAAAGACAAAGCCCACAGCCAGCCGAATTAAACAGATATGTAGTAGTAATCACTTTCACTCACTAACAACCCTCCCTTCCTCCCTTTTCGTACGTCTTCGCCTCCCATTTGCAACTCCAATTACCCTCCTTTTTTTTTTTTTTTGTTTTCTCTGATCATTACGTACGTACGTTAATAATGGGCTGGGGGGAGGCTAATAAAATTATTTGAATGAACTTATAATAAAAATACATACTATATACAACTCACTTTAAAGAACTTGAATCGATTGTACGTGCATGCTCCCCTTAATTATAACTAACCAATATTAATTATCAATCCAACCCAATTAATTAAAAAGAATATTATATATATGAGGAGAGATGTTTATTATTATTTTTAAAAAGAAAAAAAGAAAAGTCATAGCCCCTAGCTATATTTAAGACAAACAAATTTAAGAAAAGGTAATTTGTGGGGGCTTTGACAAATGACTTGATGTGGTTGATAATGGTCGTCGCATATGGTGAGTGGATAGAGTGATCACACCTAGCACCCTGAGGAAAGGTGCACATCTTCCGTCTTCGCCTTTTCCTTCAAGCAATGGCTTTTCGTTATTCTAATTCAACAAGCTAGCTAGCTAATCCATCTCTCTCTCTCTCTCTCTCTCTCTCTCTCTCTCTCTCTATCTATCTATATATATGTCTGTATTTCTGCATTAATTATCAGTCCATCCCTTCCATAGATTTTTCTTTTCTTCTCCTTAATTAATGTATGGATAATATTAATGGGTATCTTAAGTCTTAAAGGACACGGATCAACGGGCACAGTTCCTAATGCTCTTATTTGTTAATAATAAATATATTATATTTTAAATTATTTTATTAATTAATACAATCATTATTAAATTTAAAAAATAAAATAAATATATCTATCTAAAATTAAGACACATTTGTTATACTTTAACAATTATCCTATAACACTAGGATATATATATAATCCGTTCTGTGCTATGATTTCAAATTAAAAAACATTTAATGTACTTATTTTCAGCATTTAAATATTTTTATTAGTTAGTGATAAATGTATTGTATTTTAAAATATTTTATCAATCAATAAAAATATTGAGATGGTAAAAATCAAGCGTATTAAATGCATCAAAGTATATTAAATGTATTTTAACGAGTGCAATTTAATTAATATACAAAATTAAAGGCCTTGGCGAAGTGATAAAGTAGTGCTTTTAAATTTATTTTAATTGTGAAAATCATGAGTTTAAATTATATATTATTCGGTATAATGAATTAGTTTTAATTTTTAAAAACAAAATAGATAACTAATATTTTTAAAATTTAACATAGAGATATATAACACTACCAAATAATTAAATGGTTAGCTTATAATTAATTAGTAGAATAATAGGTTAATTAAAGAATGTGTGATGTTCATATAGCGTCACTTTCTCAAGAATCCCACGTACGTTGCCTATGGATCCTTGGCTAATTATAGGTAGGGATGGAAATGGGTATTTTATTTATTAAGTATTCGTTAAAATTTTATATCAATGGGAAGAGTTGAAAAGGATATGAGTGAAACCACCTTTCAAATATCAATCGAATACAAATAGAGTGGCAGAGATAGAAGAGTCCTTTACCCATTCTCATACTCTATCCTAATATTATATATTATAGATATATATATACATATATTATTCTATTTAATTATATATTACAATTTATATATATATATTAAAAAAAATCTAATCAAACATATATATTCTTATAAACATGAAACTTAACCTAGCTAGATTAAGTTATAATCTCTCTTACCATCGCCTTATATAAATCAGAAGTGGTATTTTTTTATTATTTAATATATTAAAATAATTTAAAGTATTGCACACTTATCTTTACACATTAAATATGATATATCAATTGGTTACTCATAAATTATAAACTAAAAATATAAATTTATTAAAATGATATATATCGAGCATATAGATAGATAGATGTCTATTGAATACCAATTACCTTATACATGGATATAGAGATAAAATTTAAATAGAATATCTTATCTTAAAGACACGAATTTGGGTACAAAATAAAAATAAAGACACAAATATATGATTGGAAGAAAAAAGGAAATTCCTTAGCCGTACCCTCTCCTTTCCCATCCCCTAATTAATTCTAGCTTGATTTGAGATTAGGCAGTCTAATTCAAAGAACCCATGCATATGCATATATATATATATATATATATGAATATTGAAGAAGGATATATTAGAGCTAGAAACAACATATGTGATAAAATATATATATATATAAAGAAACTTCCAGGCCAACTTAATTAATTATCTAAAGAATTAGAAGCTAATCGATGGATCTAACCCAATATTACGCGTCTTCATTCAAGACTTTTAATCCGTCACCGAATCTGTAAAACAATTGTATTTTAGATGCATTTACTGGGAGATGCCAGTTAGGTCTAAGACGTTTGCTAATGTCTATAGCTTAAATATTAGATAATATATAGAGCTAGGTTGAAAACCCTAATTAAACTATATATTATTTTAATAAGAAATTAAGGAGTAGACTTTATTTTTATTTAGTATAATGACAAGGAATGAATATTTGTTTATTACGCTACCTAGGCTTAATTTGCCATGTTAGGGAATTTTATATATATATATATATATATTCAGACAGCATGCATTATATATCAAGCTAAAAGTTAGCTAGGGTTTTAGAATTATATTTATATATATATTCCATTCCAATAATATAATGCTCATTGATTAGTTAGCATACGAGTTTACTTTAATCATAACACAAGTAAACATCATTATTAGCATTGAGAAGAAGTTATATTATTCAATAAACAAAGGCTAATTATATATGGGCGATGATTAAAAAGTTAATTATATTAAATCGTGAAAATTCTATATTCTAATTAAGAGCAATATATATGTATGTATATAGATCATCATCATCAAATTAAACAATGGGATACAGATATACAGATATGGTGCAGAAGAGAAGAGCGAGGCCTATATATATATATCCAAATCAAGCACCCATCATTAACGTACGTACGTAGTGGCATTGATTAATTGGATGTGGTTAAATTAAGACAAGCATGAACAATAGCTTTCGACGAGTTCATACAAAAATGACATATTTACGGCAGGCAATTGATTATATATATATGACATGTAAAACCGTCTCCATCATTCATATATATATATATATAATCCTCCCCAAATTTTTGCATTATGTAGTATTATTATTATTGTACCAACGTTGAAAGGGAGTTGAGTGTTCACACAGTAGAGTTGAGAGGAGTAGCCTGACTGACTGCCTGAGGGAGGAGGGAACATATATATATATATATATAGACGGTGCAAAATATATATATAATTGAAAGAGTATAGCGGCTAGCTATCTGCTTGCTGTAGTGTTTGCCTTCTCACATGGAGCCCTAACCCATTCATATATATATATATAACACAGCTTCTGTCTCTTCTTAATTATCTCTATATATACCGATGTAATGTACATGCACCTTTTTACCATTGCAGTTACAGCCCAGTGTAACCGTGACAGTGGTGAGTAATATAATTTTAATTAATTACCCAGAAAAATGAGCACTTCTTCTTTGTTGCTAGTGGTTTCTATAATTCCCAAAATGTGCGTCTCTGGGCATATATATTTATATATTTTTTGTTATATATATTTGGATGTATGTATTATGTATATATGTGTATCACTGGTTGGTTTCAGCTTTTTGTTGACGTCTTTGGAGTTGGAAGAAGATTAACTGAAAAGCTTTTTCTCTTTCCGCCTACTGTTGACAGCCATTTCATGGCTCATCACATTACGTTGACCACTCTCCACACCACACCACAGCAATCTAGCTATGAGTGAGACCTTTTCAGGGCTTCATTTATATATACAATTTTTGGTGAAGTTTTATACATTAATTAACATAATTAAAAAGCCCTCATCAAGAATGCTCATGCATGCATAGTATCAATTTTTATTTTTTTATTTTTTTTGGCAGTAATATTAATTAAGGTAAACAGATCCTTAATTGGTCACTAAAAAATATAAATATAAGAACCTCCTGTTTTTTTGGTTAACAAATATATATGCAAAACATCAATCAGTGTTAAATAAATTGGTTCTTATGGCCGTTCACTAAAATAAACATGATGAACTCATGATCTCATGCAACTTAATTAGTAATCAGAAAGAAATGGATTTCCCCCTTCCACTTGGTCAGACAAAATAGCAATATATATATATTGTAAAAGAAGTTTTGGCAATTTATTAATCACCACACAAATTAAGGGGCGGAACTGTATACAATATTGAGGGTGTGCAATTGGTCCTGATCCGACGTCCCCTCCCCTCAACTTTTAAAATTATTCTTTTAACTGTTTGATGTTATGCATATAAATAACAAAAATTAAAAAAACAATTAAGTAATACCTCTCTGACCTAAAGTTTTGATTCTGACCACACTTCATACCTTGACCCATATATAATTGCTTGCAATATGTGTATACTACACCATCGATCCTTGCTACTGCTGCACTTCATTTTACTCAGTTTTTGTGTTAAAAGAGTACTTCTACTTTTATATGTGTACTCTCAATATATCTCTAGCAACAACCATTGTTTAATTAATATACTTAAAAAGTAGTTTAACTGATATTTTATATATTTATATTAATATGACACAAAATATAAGATGTTAATTTAAAATACTTAGAAAAAAAAAAAACATTTTATAGGTGGTTTAATTTTACCAGGGTGTTTCAAAAATCAAGTTTCTCTTTTAATAATAAAATGAATAAAATTTCACGTGCAGTGTACTGTAGATTCTGTGGATGCCTTTAAAAGCCCAAACGCTTTTCGCAGAGGACCCAATCGAGACTGTAAGATGGTCACTTAGAGAGGGAGCTTGCTTTCTCTCTCCCACTCTTCTTCTTCTTCTTCATCATCTTCTTCTTCTTCTTCTTCTTCTTCTTCTTCTTCTTCTTCATCATCATCATCATCTTCTTCTTCATATTGCCTAGAGAGAGAAAGAGATAGAGATGGCCTTAGAAGCAGTTGCAGTGCAGCAAGACTTGTTCGGTTACAGCAACAAAGATCTCTACAGCCTGTTGGGAGGGAATTGGAGCTGCAATGAGTTTGGTTTAGCAGACAATAACACTAAGGAAGACGAATACTACTCCTTCTGCAATCCTGACGACAACCAAACGGAATATCTTCACCATTCCAGCTCCACCTGGAGTTACCCACCTCCTAATTCCCCGTTAATGGCGGAGCAATTGGTGCCCAACTCGGAGCCCGACGCCGACGCCGACGCCGCCGCCACCATGGCTGCTTCCCGGCCTAAACGCCGCCGCCCCAAGAGCCGAAAGAACAAGGAACAGATCGAGAACCAGAGAATGACCCACATTGCCGTCGAGCGCAACCGCCGGAAACAAATGAACGAGTACCTCTCCGTTCTCAGATCACTCATGCCCGACTCTTATGTTCAAAGGGTTCTCTCTCTCTCTCTCTCTCCCCCCCTACACATGTGAATATATTACCCACCACAATGTTTACGTCTAAAATTCTACAACAATAGAATAATCTAGTCACTGTAGATATTGGGGCAAATAATGCTAATTTTGGATTCTGACAAATGATATCAAAGCGATACTTGATTGTGGGTATTTGCGATAATGATCAGGGTGATCAAGCGTCGATCATCGGCGGAGCAATCAACTACGTGAAGGAGCTGGAGCAGCGGCTGCAGTTGCTGGGCGGAGAGAAGCACGTGAACCAGCACAAGTTTGAGGCGATTGGTTCTTCCTCTTCTTCTTCGTTTTCCTCTTGGCCTTTCGCTGAATTCTTCTCCTTTCCACAGTACTCGATAAGCTCAGGTGGCTGTGACAATTCGATGATGGAGATTGACCCGGTTGCCGGAGCTGAAACTGGGCCGCCGCCGGCCATGGCCGACATCGAGGTCTCAATGGTGGAGAGCCACGCGAACCTCAAAATCCGGTCGAAACGGCGGCCGAAACAGCTCCTGAAGATGGTCTCCGGCCTGCAATGCCTCCGGCTCACCATCCTCCATCTTAATGTCTCAACAGCCGATCAAGTTGTCCTCTACTCTCTGAGTGTCAAGGTACACACACACACACACACACACATATATTTATCATTATCGATGAAAATTATAAGTAACCATAATAATTAGCTTCACACGGGATAAACACAGAGTTGCAGACACTAATCTTTAGGAATATTATAGAGAAAACTCAAGGATACCCACAATATTCCATAAATTACGTACACCAGTGTGCATATATATATATATATATATATAGCTAGATACATAATTAAGTATTTGTGGTTCATTAATTTACTGGGTTCTGATGGAAGGGGGGCTGTGTTGTTTGAAGGTAGAAGATGACTGCAAGCTTACCTCAGTGGAGGAAATAGCCACAGCTGTGAACCAGATGCTAGCTAGGATTCAACAAGAGGCTGCCATGCTTAATTGAAAGGAAATGGTTAATTTTTAGTACTTCTCCAGTACTGTAACCGGTTTTTTTTGTTTCTTAATTGTTGCTAATTTTTCTCAACTTTTTTCACTTCCATTTACAAGATGTAATATTATGCTGCCTTCTCTACTTTCCACTTTCTAGCAGCCCTTTCGGTCTTGATTTTGGTCTTTAGTTGGTTTTTATCAGAGTTAATTAATTTTAATCTGTCCCCATATATACAGACTGCCTTCCTGTAATGGGCATGAACATGCTTGATTTGAGCCTATTTTTTTGATGGTCGTGATGATGAGCCATCCGTGGCTGATAATAATAGTCATTCCCCAAAAGAAGAAAGGTAGGTTTACAGTATCAGCAACAACTGTGGCATGGTTGAACAATAACTGGCTGGAGGCTAGCTTTTGTCATTCATTGTCACTATATGTATCTTCACTATAGATTCTGTGGGTGTGCGCGCGCGTCATATTATTAGTAATAGTAAAAAATTATATAAATATTTGTTTGAAGAAAATGGTATGCATTAATTAATTGATATTTAAAATACCCATCAAAAGTGTACCATATAATTGTAAAAATATCAGTGTTCCATCAATATATAAATGTTATTCTATATAATTTCGGGCACAAGTAGTCACCACAAAAATTAGTAGTGATAATTTTAAAATATAGACTAGCTATTTCAATGGAATATTTATTAAAAATTTCACAAGTATCAAAATCCTGCTTCTTTTTGTTCGTATAGAATGACCCGTGTAATTTGGTGACATTTTCATATATAAAATATATATATATATATAGGATAATGATTGATACACATAATAGTAAGTAATGTGACTAATCAATACCCAAGTGTTAAAAGAAGGAAAATACTCATCAAAATAATTTATAATTGCGAAACTAAAAATGATACTTTTACTCAATTTTTTATAATACTGCTCTTTATATATATACATAATAATAATATTAAAGTAGCCCCTGTCAATTCTTATAATAAAACTGGAAAGTCTGACTGTACCGTACGTCGTGTTTTTATACATAAATTATATGTGCTTTCGCTGTCTTGTATGTATGTCATTCACATGGAGAGTGAATTGTTTCACTTTCTTGTATCATATGATCAGATTGACAGCCACAGGCTTATTGCTGCGAGAATCAAGATTTTGTTCCCAAACGTTTAGAGCTATAGACATCAACCCCACCTTTGGGAATAGTACAGTGAGAAGAAGGCTGCAATGAACAGAACAGCTTTCTTTAAGAGAAGAGCTCGAACCAGAACCAGAACCAGAACCAGAGCTAGATCTAGATCTCTCTCTCTCTCTTTTTCTCTACCAATGCATCTCTCATTGCTGTACATTACAAGAAGATATGAAGCAATCCTATCATGATTCCCCAGGACCAAAATAAGCCAAAAACAAAGATATCATGATTTTCTTTTCAATTTTCTGCACCCAGAATAGAAATTGATGATTTTGTACAAGAATTCAAATGAAAATATCATGCACTTGTACGGTGTTCAAGCACACATCCCAAGGCAATGTTAATTTAATTAATGGTGGGGTTTCCAGTAAAGTTTAATAAAGCATGGGACATAACATTGGTGAGGGGACAATTGATAACTATGCCTTGTTTGGAAGTTCTACCAACCAAGGCATTTACAAGACCAATTGAATTGAAGCCATATTATACGTTGAATATTTGTGATCCCCTTCTGTTTGGGAATGACATTTTTAATATTGAAACAACCAATCGAAGTTGTTTATGGAAAAACAGATACACTTGTCAATAGTTTCTTTTAGTGGGAAGTGACCAAGGTTTGAATATATTGTCGGAAGAAAGGATAATATTGACTCGTCAATGATTGTATACTAACAAAGATGTATTCGTCACATTATTTTTTGAATTTTTTTTTTTTTTACAAATGCTGAATGTTTTGCCTGTGAGTTGTTAAGCCTGGTCCTGGTTGTATATTATTTATTTTTTGATCAAGTTAGTGGATTTTTTTGTGTGGCTATATATATATGATAAGTGTGAAAGCAAGCAATTGTTCAGACTTCAGAAGGGAAACATCATTTCATCAAGGTGATGGAGAATTAGAGAAAAAGACAACAGAATTTACTTCTCACCCAAACCGGCTGAGAGTTCAGCGCATCTAAAAGATTCTAGCTTCTTCCCTTCTTTGTTATTGTCGGCACAGCGAGACAGAAGTTCAATCAAGGAAAGAGTTGATGATGAAGTACTGCAAAATCCGAAAAAAATACCCACATGGAAAATAACATATATACATATATATATTTTTTAATAATTTATGATTCTTTTTTTACCACCCCCCCCTACACACACACACACACACACACCCAAAAAAAAAAAAAAAAACACCAGAATCATGTGCCAATGACAAGTCTGTAATCATAAGTCATTATAACGAGCGTTTCATTCTCTTTTCAATATATGATTGTTGATAAGAAGCCACATCATTCTTTACTAAATCCCTCCTTCATTGTCGTGGCCAATGCGTTTACAGAGCCATGCCCGTATTGTTGTTTTAGTTTCTTGGTTTTTAATTTTTAACTAAAAAAATTCCCCAATACATGGTAATTTTCACAACATAAAATCTTGCTACATCTGCTAATCTACCTTAATAAACCTTCCTACACTGAAATTTAATGCTGAAATCAGAATAAGAACCAAAGTTGCAAGTTAATTAAGCAGCAACATTGTACTCGGCATCGTTCTCTCTCTTCCCCCCCCCAAACAGTACACAATACATGCCTTTAGAAACAGGTGTATATGTAAATTGACTAGAGCCAGGTGCTTTTTTTTCTTTTTTGTGCCAACCTAAACCATAGATAATTAGGATTTAGGACAACTCACTGTAACTGAAGGAACATAATCGAGTTAAAGAGGATGTTTCTTAGTTACATGCTTTACGCGAAGATCAATAATTAGGAATGGCAATCTAGTAAAAAGGATCAAATCTTATCAGTACCTGATATGTTCCATGGACTTCTTAATCCCATATCTATTGCGCAATTCGAGCAAAATGATATGTCTCATTTAGTATTAATTAATATATTAAACAATATATAAATCTAATATGTTATTTTGATAACATTTTTTTTTATGTAAAAAGTATAATTCTTATGGAATAAAATGAATATTTTTGGAATGTGTTCTCACATGATGTGTGGAAGAGTCCAAAGCTCTATAGGAGGCCAAAAAATGTAATGTTGAGGGACACGCAAAGCAAGCCTAGTGTTTAATATAGAAGATTCCCACCCCATATTCTCTCTTTTCCGTCTTTCCTTCTTGTTGTCTAGTGGGGGATTATGAGTTTGAATGATTCCTCTCTCTCTCTCTCTCTCTCTCTCATATTATTGAGGGATTTCTCTCTCTGGGGAAGATGATGTTTGAAAGAGAGGCCTCCAATTTAAGTAGAATTACAATTAAAGCAATTAGATAAAGGCAAGGGCTGCTTGTATCTGTAAAGAAGAAAGAAGAATATAAAGAGAGTGAGTGAGACCATATACAATATGCATCAAACAGGTTGTTATTTAATTGCTAAAGAAATTCTTTAGAGCAGAAAATGGCTTCCTTTGCTCAAACAGATAAGAAGGCAAACATGAAAATCCACCTAGTATACAATGACCTTTTTATGCTAAAAGACAGAGAACCAAATAGGTAATACCAGGAATAACAATTTAAAAAAAAAAAAAAAAAAAACAGTTTTTCAAGTTACAGCATTACACTCGGAAAATGAGTGAAGAAAATCACCAATATATAAATATATATATATGACATTCCGTTGATTATACGTGACAACATTACTACATTTTCCATTTATGTTGTATATTTAAGCTTCTGATCATACCAAATAATATATCTAAAAACTCCATAATAAAATGTCAATACAAGTAGAGGTGGCAATTTAGGTTGGCGAGTTGTAATCGTGTCGTATTGAGACACACGTATCAGGCTAACCTGAACACGACCTGTTTAATAATCGTGTCAAATTCCTTAAACCCGAACACGACACGTTTATTAAACGTGTAACATGACACGACCATTTTAACTAAACGTGTCGTGTCGTGTTATCTGTTAACCTATTTAATCCGTTTAATTTAAACGGGTCGTGCTGTGTCACCTGTTAAACGTGTTATTTCGTGTATAATCGTATTAACTTGTCAAGATCAACCCATTAACCCATTTAATTAAACGTGTCATTTCGTATATAATTGTGTTAACGTGTTCGGTTAAACCCGTTAACACGTTTAATTAAACGTGTTATTTCGTATCTAAATGGGTTAGACAGGTTGACCCGCCTAAGATACGAAAATAATCGTATCATAAACAGGTTGACCCGTTTATGACCCAATCAACCCCAACCCTAACTCGCTTAACTTTGTATCGTGTCGTGTAATCAGGTCATGTCCAAAATTGCCAATCCTAAATACAAGGTTAGGTTATGGCAATTTACAAAGAGCATTTTTCTTTTAACCACCCAAGCTGCATTGCATTTACAGACTCCTGAAATGGTATAATAAATAAGGATATGCTCTTCTGAGGCGCCATTTTGCACATGTCAAGGAGGAGTAGGGCATGTATGATGCCTAATTGTAATTATCCTACATTGCTTGTTTCAGAGTGGCATTTAAACTCTGAATTTGAGATAATCATATAAAGTAATGTTATCCTTGAAGCTAAATAATTGTCAGAAACAAAAAGCATTCAATTATTTTTTTTTTTTTTTTTGTGAATATAAAATAAGGTACACTTTTAAATCAATTCTTGCTTTCACTGCCACTAACTTAGTTTCCAACATACCTGACATGTTGTGTTTGTCCTTTTTCAGTAGTGTATACATCTTTTTTCCAAGGATTATAAACATTAGAGGTGGGAGAAGCGAATAGAGCTTACATATACCGTTGCTATGATGATAAAGGAGGAGCATAGTTCTTCTGCGATTACCTGCATGTTAAAAGATCATAATTCTAGATTAGCAAATAACAATATTATCTTACAAGACATGATTTAGTGTGAAGAATTCCAATGTAGGTTGAACAATTTCATCAGAGTAATGCTGTAAAAAAAGATGAGCAAAGAATTGAATAGAAAATTATGTGCCAGAACTTCGACATCTCATTATATTTTCATAGAAACAGAAAGCAGATTGCGCTTCATAGGGTCAAAATGTTCCAGTAAGTTGCCACTAAAACAATGCATCAAATAGCAAGGGATTTGTATTCAGAAAGGAAATAAGGAACCCAAACATAAAGTATGTAAGAGAAGGGGACGCCTTGGAAGCAAGCTTGATTACAGAACTTACAATTTTGCACAAATTAAGGTTGGGAAACACTGAATTTTACTTTAAAGATTGCAAGATTGCAGAAAAAGAAGATACTAGGGGAAAAGGCAGTTTTTCATGGAAATTGTTAAAAGAAGTGACAGTGTAACCATGAAGCATCTCTCTATTCCTTGGAAAGAGCATAAGAATCACTGAATAAAATTAAGTTATTCTTAATGCTCATATAGGTAAGGCAGCCATTATGAACAAAGGACACTGAGAAAAGACATGGATGAATGAAGGCTAGGTATGATTGTCCAAATCTATGAACAGCGCCCATTAATCAATGCTGGTCTAGGCAGAGCAAATCCGGGTATGCTCCAATGAGAACAAGTCTCCATCTAACATAATACCGTCAAGGGACAAAAAAGAATTGATATATCCCCTAATCAGGGGTAGGAGAATATCAGAAATGCACATTCAAAGTTCAAAAGAGAAAACTGTATGCAGGGCTCTCCAACCACGCTTCACCACCACAAATAGCAACAGTGAATGCATTTGTTCCTTCACAACAGACGAATTCTCAGATGTCTTTGTTCTCCATTTACTCATACAAAACTTCTCTAGTAAAAGGGAAAAAAATCAAAACAAAATAATAAAGAAATGAAAACTAATGGTTGACTGCTATGGAATACAATGCAGATGCCATATGGAGACCAAAACCAAAAGCTTATGAGTTGCCCTGGAAAGGCTAATCATTCAGCAAAGAAAATACAATGTTCCTAAACCAAGTGAGACACACAAATGGGTCAATCAAAAGATCGTCTCAGCTCATTAGTCTCTTCCAGAGTAACAGGTTGAAGTCAATCCATAGTCAAGAACTTGCCAAAAACTGCCAACACTCAGAACAAAAATGCATTTCCGAAGAGAAAACTAAGACTTCAGTATTAAATACAGATCCGCTCAAGTCAGGGTAAAGTTCTTCAAATAATGTCCACCAAGTGAAGGAAAATGAAAGAGCAAAGAAAGACCTGCATGGTTAACAATCAATATCCACAGTCAACTTGATCGGCTCCATGAAAGCTAATCTTGGTACAAACTTGGGAAATCTTCAGGATGCATTTACAAGCTTTGTTCGCTGAGTTTTTGGATCCACTTCTACCCTGAGTCCAAGTCCAGCAATTTCAGGAACATCAACAGACCCCTGAAGCTCCAATTCTGCTACCACCCGCTGGTTTTCAGCATTTCCTTCCAATAGATTTCTCATAGACCAGATGGCCCACTCTCTTAAGAATGGATTATCTTCATCGGTAACACATTGTTGTAATAACAAAAATATCCCATTTCTCTGTCTAATCTCATCCTGCACATGCTTCCTCTGATATGCACAATTACCAATGACTGCAACCATATCTCTCCGAAATCCTTTGTAAGGACAGGGTTTTGAGGAACTAGAAGCAGTTCCTTCTTTGTCCACACTTTTTTTCATTGCTTTCCGAATTATTGTTGGAGGCTCAAGCTCATAAAGCAAACGTAAAAGCAACTCCACAAGTCCTGAGGACAATAATGAGTTGACAACATGTCCATACCCATCGTGTGCACAAGTATCTCTCAAAATGGTGAGAGAATATCCAATAACATCTATGACAGCAGATCCTGTTGGTAGACCAGAATTCCCCCTTAACATCCAATCAAAATTCCCAACTGCTTGTTTCAATATTCCAAGAACATACAAAGCAAAATCATTGGAAATTGATACCTCACCAATATGCTCATTTAAAGTTTCTGATAGGATAGCCAACAGAAATGCTTGTTCTGACACAAAAAGATCATCTCTTAAGTTGATATCTTGACCATTTTCAAAATTTCCAACTGGATGTAATCTATAGAACAGTCGAAGAAACTGATTTTCACCTAAGCAAATTCTAGACAAAAGCAATTTTATCCAATCTTCTCCAAAGCCAACTAGCAAGAGCACAAAAATAACACAGAAATTAGTCTGAATTTGGCCAACTAGAAACATGAAATTGGACTAGAAAGGACAAGGCAGAGAGACTTTGAGGTAGTACAAACAAACTCAAAATTTACCTGCTGAAGCTGTCCTTACAAGTTCTTCCAGGATAGGCAAGCCTTTCTCCACACAAAGCTCATCAATTAGCGCACCGCTCCCATTGCTACATGTATAGATAACCATGCATAAAGGATCGCAAGTCTCCCTTCTCCGCAAGCTGGCAATCTCAATAAATTTAAGTGGAAAAAACTGATACCAAATAGCAAGCTGATGGCTTTCCCCAGCCAATGAAACATTTGCCAAAACTTGCAACCCCATTCGAATGATCCCATAATCTAAATTGGAAGTGCTCACAGAATTCAATATACTCCAGACAATCCCCACTCCATTATGTTCAACAAACAAGTTCTGGTTGGTCAACTCTCCCGCACATAAGTTTCTCAAGAGTTTCAGTGACATTGCAAGAAGACGACTAGAAGAAGAATTCAATTGATCTTGACAGAGCTCCAGGACTGTGCAGAGAGTATTTCGGGAAGCAAGGTTCGAGCGACCATCCGAAGTTCTGGAAACTTCTACTAAAACTTCTAAAGCCTTCTCCAGATTAGATGAGTTCGAAGCAATCAACAATGGCTGAAACATATCTTCTTGCAGAAAGCCTGCTGATGGTGTGTCATCATCCATTGCTGAAATAGGAAAAGGGAGACCAACTTAACAAACAGAAAGCAGAAATTGTCAAACAAAAAGATACTAAATCTTAATGCAACATATGGACATCACCAGCCATAAGCAAAACAATTGAACAAGGAAAAAGAAAATGGCAGTACATTTTTAAAAAATCAAAAGAACATTTTTCTAGACATTACTAGGAACCAACTTGTCACAACCAAGAAAAGGGGATCCATGACCCGCGTTGACCCCAATGCTAGGGTGATCCTACCCTTGAGACCAACAAATCACTTGTACAAAAGTTACTCATCACATTACCAAATACAATTGGTCCCGTTTATAACCAATACCCAAAAACACAATTACAATTAAATCCAATCCTTCTAATTTGAACAAAAATTCAAATAACAATAAGAAAAGAGAAATATAAAACTCGAGATTGGACTCTAAGTGTCAATGTATCCACATGGAGCGTGTCTAAGAATAGTATATACCGAAAACTAATTGTGTTGGATGACTTAACCAGATACATGCCTTCCACCGAGCCAAAACCTAAAAAATGTTAATATCAATGATGTGAGTCCACAATAGACCCACAAATAACAAAATGTAAGAAATTAGGAGCACAATAAGATCATTCTTGCCAATTCTCACACCCGAAATCAACCCAGAACAACAGAAAATTAAATGCAATCAAATCAGAACAGAAATAAGAAACAAGAAAGAGAAAAACAAACCACATAAGCCAATTTTATCCTGGTTCAAACTGGTATACACCAGTTCTACATCCAACAGTCAAACACCCCCTCGAGCAGCCTTCTTTATTCAGAGAATGATCAGAATACAACAGAGATCCCTTCTTTCTATTCCCGAGTACAAGAAGACATCCCCTCCCAAGATTACAAAACTATCTCTCTAGCCTTTCTCTCTAGCGAATAGTACTCGTTACAAATAGAAACTGAGAACTCTGTAACTCTCTACTACCCCTTGAACTATATTTATAACAGTGGGTGGATATCCCAATGAAGAATATTAAATATTTACAGTTTAACCCCCCAACTATCACTAATTACAACATGGGATATAAACTTCTATTTAAAGCTTCATTTGCCCTAAAAATATACTACTTTCACTTATCTTTTCTATACTCTAGACAACTTTTAACACAAAAGCATGCCATGACCATTTGGAGGAGGACAAAAAATCTCATGTCACATGCAACATGTAAAAGATAATAACAATTTATATATCAGTTAATGCAAATTTCGAAAATCATATTTTCATGTAAACGATCACATATCTATATGAACATAGAAATTGATTTTTCATATAACAAATGAACAAGCAAGTTGATAGTTCATAAAACAGATAACACGCACTTGCAACAAATCAAGTCCTAATTAGGAGAAGTGGAGAACATGTTACACAAATATACTGGGGGTTGAGACAACATTGCAACCTCTCACAAATAATGCATACATAATGCCATTACCCATAGATCCCTGTTGTAAGCATCTAGAGTTCTCACTAACTAGTTTCACATGCAAGCAGAAAACATGAAACCTTTTACACTTAAGTTTTTTTCCAAATAGCAAATAACACATATTGGACATCATGCATGAGTATTAGACTTTTTCTCATTGTCAAACTTTTCCCCTTTTTTTCCCAATGGATTTAAAACAATTTATGAATGAAATCATTGGTTTTGTTGTCGGAGAACATTTATGAAATTAATCTATCATATATAATATACTTTTCATATATGATAGAAACATAATTTTTCATTACATGACAAAAGTATTTTTCTAAGAAGTGGAACAATCTGTCTAATTAAGCCCTTCCTAGGCTAACTCCTTGAAACCTTGTTCAAATCATTTGGGATAATCAAAACAACACTGTGCTGTAATCAAAGCAATTAACAGTCTATCCTCTATCACGACCCTGGGTTATGAGATGGGTAATTGTGTAAATCCCGGGGGGGGGGGGGGGGGGGGGGGGTGTTGTGGTGTAGATTGGTTAGAAACAGTTAGTGGTCAGTTAGGGTTGCCTGGTGTTGTAAAACAGTTAGAAGCTATGGCTGTTAGCAGGCTGTTGGGGCTTTCACTTACTGCAACTGAAGGGTAATTGATGAACCCTATAAGAGGGTGGTTGTACAAGAAATAAGGCATGCAATTGAAGACTAAATTCCCTCCTTTCTGAATTCTCTCATTTCTCTCTCAATCTCTCCCTCAATTCTCTCTACTTCTAGATTCACTAAATTAACCCTTGTCAAATCCAAGGATCTAACAAAGTGGTATCAGAGATGGCGATCTTGGCAGCTGGCAAAGCAAGTCCGTTACATGAGTCAACGGAATAGGCACGATCAGACTAGAGGGGCATGACCGGAGCGGGAACCGACAACGAAGGGATAGGCAGTGGCTGGTGGGTTCATCGGTTCTATATTTGGAAGCATACTAGACCAATGCTTTGATGACATGGAACATCAACGATTGCAATTTGAGGTCGGTGATTGGGTAAGAAGGTGCCACTTGGGCGATCATTGAATCCCAACGATCACAACTTTGAAGGCAAGCACGACAGAAGCAGACCAAGTAAATTCCGACTAGTTTGGGTCGAAATTAAAGGCGAAGCGGTGCGACAGACCCGAGCGATCACAATTGGGATGAAATTTCTGACAATGATCACTGGACTCACAGCTGAGGTGGCGTGGGCAGACCAGGGTGATCATAATTGGGGCAGGGGTCCTAAGCTGGAATTGGGGTCTGTCAAGAAAGGAGACTAGGCCGAACAAGGGGGTTAATTCCAATTTCGTGTTAACTAGAGGTAGTGATCAGGGACAATAGTCATTCCAATTCCTTTGTCGACTGGAGGTAGTGATCAATGATCGGGGAGTGCTGATATTAGGACTCTCAAACAGGACCAACCAAAAGAGAATTCCCACTCGAATTCTTTTACACACTCACAGAATTAGAAACAATTAAGCAATCAGAACAAAAACAGAATGAAATATGACATAACAGAAAGATAAATCAAACCAGCAAAGAGACGAGATTTATCCTAGTTCGGAATGCCTTTGGCAAACCTACATCCAGCAGTCAACACCCCATAGAGCAGTCTTTATTCAGATAAATCGATCAGTACATCAAGCTTCTAACCCTCATCTATATCCCCGAGTACATACCACTCATTCTCTCAAGAATACACAAGACTAAACATTTAGCCTTTCTTTTTCAATAATGAAATCATTACTCGATCACAGATGAAATAGAAACACTCCTTGGATTGCCTCTCAAGTGCCTCACATGCCCTCTTATTTATAGAAAGGGCAGACATCCCAATATAACTAACTATTATTGGGATATTACAATTAGGCCCCCCAAAATACTAAGTAATTACACTTGGCATTTTAAACCTAATTGATCTAATCTTCCAGCTGATGCAACTCCAATATATTACCAATCTTCTATCGCATAAACTCTAAGAAAACACAACAGGGGGGGCATGGCAAAAGGAACAAGAATGAAGCAATTGGAAGCCCCCATAGGGAGACAGGCCTTTGCCACACTCAAGAACAATTGGAGGGGCGGTTTGAGTGGGTGGAGCTCGGCCTTTGCCAAATGCAAGAGGAGGTGAGTAAGGGCAGAGTCAAGAATGCGGCAACGAAGGATATGACGATGTCGTTGGAGAGGAGCGTGAAGGCTGAGATCATCGACATCCGAGGGGACATTTCCAATCTTAAGGAGGAGTTTGCAGGATTCAGGAAACAATTGAGTATTGTCCTACATTTGTTTTTGAGGCTTCCGAATGCAAGTTTGCCAGCTGATTTCCCTCCAAGAACAACCCCTGATCCGATCTCAGCCCCTGACAAGAGTAGGAAATCGCGACCATAATTTCGAACTTGTGGAGGTAGAGGATCGACTCAAATTCATGGCAAAAGCCTCCAACTGAGGGGGATTAACGAGCTAGGCTAATGTACCAATGCCGAGGCTAGAAATACCGGCATTTGATGGGACCAAGACATGTTGGTGGATTCAGCAATGTGAAAGGCTCTTTCACTCTTTTCATGTGGTCAAGAGTCAAAAGGTAAATCTGGTTGTGACATATCTTAATGACGTTGTAGATGCATGGTTTCAAGGGTGGAGCGACGAAAGATTTGAATTGAGTTGTCATTGTTCTTTCACCGAAGTGAGCACAAAGTTTAACAATGAGAAAAAGTATAACATAGTTGTTAAAGGCGCGCCTAGGTGCAAGGCGCCAGTTCGGTGCCTCGCCTAGGCCAAGGCGAGGCGAGGCCCTCGCCTTGCACGGTGAGGCGCCGAGGCAAGAGGCGCGCCTCATGAAACTTAGAAGTCTAATACTTTGCATGATGTCCAATATGTGTTATTTGCTATTTGGAAAAAACTTAAGTCTGAAAGGTATCATGTTTTCTGCTTGCAAGTGAAACTAGTTAATGAGAACTCTAGATGCTTACAACAGGGATCTATGGGTAATGGCATCATGTATGTGTTATTTGTGAGAGGTTGCAATGTCGTCTTAACCCCCAGTATATTTGTGTAACATGTTCTCCACTTCTCCTAATTAGGACTTGATTTGTTGCAAATGCGTGTTACTGTTTTAAGAACTATCAATTTCCTTGTTCATTTGTTATATGAAAAATCAATTTCTATGTTCATATGGATATGTGAGCATTTACATGAAAATATGATTCTTTTGCAGTAATTGATATATGAATTACGTATAAATTGTTATTATCTTTTACATGTTGAATGTGACATGAGATTTTATATTCTCCTCCAAATGGTCATGGCATGCTTTTGTTATTTGTGAGTCCATTGTGGACTCATCGTTGATATTAACATTTTTTAGGTTTTGGCTCGATGAGGCCGTGTATCTAGTTAAGTCATCCAACACAATCAGTTTTTGGTATATACTATTCTTAGACACGCTCCATGTGGATACATTGACACTTAGAGTCCAATCTCGAGTTTTATATTTCTCTTTCTTATTGTTATTTGAATTTTTGTTCAAATTAGAAGGATTGGATTTAATTGTAATTGTGTTTTTAGATATTGATTATAAATGGGACCAATTCTATTTGGTAATGTAATGAGTAACTTTGTACAAGTGATTTGTTGGTCTCAAGAGTAGGGTCACCCTAGCATTTGGATCAACACCGGTCATGGATCCCCTTTTCTTGGTCGTGACAAATTGGTTCCTAGTAATGTCTAGAACAATGTTCTTTTGATTTTTTAAAAATGTACTGCCATTTTCTTTTTCCTTGATCAATTGTTCTACTTATGGCTGGTGATGTCTCTATCTTTTTTTTTTTTTGACAATTTCTGCTTTCTGTTTGTTAAGTTGGTCTCCCTTTTCCTGTTTCAGCAATGGATGATGACACGCCATCTGCAGGCTTTCTGTGAGAAGATATTTTTCATCCATTGTTGATTGCTTCGAACTCATCTAATCTGGAGAAGGCTTTAGAAGTTTTAGTAGAAGTTTCCAAAACTTTGGATGGTTGCTCGAACCTTGCTTCCCGAAATACTCTCTGCACAGTCCTGGAGCTCTGTCAAGATCAATTGAATTCTTCTTCTAGTCATCTTCTTGCAATGTCACTGAAACTCTTGAGAAACTTATGTGCGGGAGACTTGACCAACCAGAACTTGTTTGTTGAACATAATGGAGTGGGGATTGTCTGGAGTATATTGAATTCTATGAGCACTTCCAATTCAGATTACGGGATCATTCGAATGGGGTTGCAAGTTTTGGCAAATGTTTCATTGGCTGGGGAAAGCCATCAGCTTGCTATTTGGTATCAGTTTTTTCCACTTAAATTTATTGAGATTGCCAGCTTGCGGAGAAGGGAGACTTGCGATCCTTTATGCATGGTTATCTATACATGTAGCAATGGAAGCAGTGCGCTAATTGATGAGCTTTGTGCTGAGAAAGACTTGCCTATCCTGGAAGAACTTGTGGACAGCTTCAGCAGGTAAATTTTGAGTTTGTTTGTACTACCTCAAAGTCTTTCTACCCTGTCCTTTCTAGTTCAATTTCATGTTTCTAGTTGGCCAAATTCAGACTAATTTCTGTGTTATTTTTGTGCTCTTGCTAGTTGGCTTTGGAGAAGATTGGATAAAATTGCTTTTGTCTAGAATTTGCTTAGGTGAAAATCAGTTTCTTCGACTGTTCTATAGATTACATCCAGTTGGAAATTTTGAAAATGGTCAAGATATCAACTTAAGAGATGATCTTTTTGTGTCAGAACAAGCATTTCTGTTGGCTATCCTATCAGAAACTTTAAATGAGCATATTGGTGAGGTATCAATTTCCAATGATTTTGCTTTGTATGTTCTTGGAATATTGAAACAAGCAGTTGGGAATTTTGATTGGATGTTAAGGGTTACAAATGAGCCGAGCCTCAGGTCGGCATTCGGCTCGAAAAAAACTCGTTCAAATTTATTCATTTCGAGCAGAGCTTGAAACTTTGAAACTCGATTTGTAAACGACTCAACCTTGAGTTAGTAAAACTCGACTTGTTAACTCGCAAGCTAACTATATTAGAGACTCCTAAGTAGACTTGATTAGAAATTCACGATTAAATATAATAATATATGTATATATAATATATATATTATTATTATTATATCATTTATTAAATTATATATTAGACATATATTTTATAAATATATTATTTAACATACATACATATCATCATCATCATCACTTTTCCTCTCTCTCCCCACCCAAGAAACCCATTTTCTCTGCTCTATCTCTCTCACCAAGAAACCCTTTTCCTCTTCCTCTCTCCTCTCTTTTTCCCTTCCCTAGGGTTGCAATCGAGCTCGGCTCGGCAAATATGAGCTCGAGTCGAGCCTGGAAGTTCGGCTCGAGCTCAGTTAACATAGTCCAAGCACGGGCTCGGCTCGTCAATTCGGTTGACAAGCCGAGCTCGGGCTCGAGTTCCCAAATAGAAGATACCACGGATAAGCAAAAAATCCCAAAATAGCACAATCATACCTTGACGAGAGCGGAGGATGCAGCGGCGGTCGGCGGCGAGAGGCGGCCAGAGCTGAGGATGCAGCGGCGAGAGGCTAGACGGGTCGGCGGCCAGAGCTGCGAGAGAGGCGACGGCGGCGGCAGAGATGGAGGATGCAGCGGCGGGCGGCGAGGCGGCGATGGGTCTCTCTCTAGCTGCTCCAAACCTTCACTAAAATTGCTTTGTAAATTTGCAATTCAAATTGAAAGGGCTAAATTAGGTTTACAACTTACAATACCATTAATATCATATAAATTATAAATTAATATTACATACTCCCTTATTTATTTTATTTTTTAATTATTTTTTATATATATCTTATCTATATTATTTTTTAAGTGTTTTATATTTTATATTTTTTCAAAAAATAACAATAATTAAAAACATAATATTAAGGTGGTTAAAAAAAATTAGTTAAATGAAAAACATGCAAATGGTGAATTATAATATATAATTTGATTGATTTAATTTTTTAATTAATTAATTAATTTTTGTGATTTTTATATATATGATTGATAAGTAAGAGTGTGCGATGGTTTGGTTAAACTGAACTAACCGAATTGAATTGACCTAACCGATCGATTTGATTTAATTAATTGTATAGGAGCAGTCAATTAGGTTAGCATGTGAGAGGGATTTGATTATCGATTTTTTGAGTTAGAATAACCGACTAAATCGAATCGACTGACATTTAAAACGACGTCTTTTAGTTCTTCATAAAATGATGTCGTTTCATGAATACCCACATGTGTATTTTCGTTGTTGGCGATTAGTTCGGTTCGGTTAGTGTTTTCGATTCGGTTATTGATTTTCGGACGGTTCGGTTTGATTATAACCGAATGCACACCCTTAAATTGATAAGTATTAAATATATTTTTTTGATAATATATTTATTATAATAAACTAATGAATAATAAATAATTAGACTTCAAAAATAAGATATAAGATATAATAAATATATATTGTTTAAAAATTAATGTATGATGTTAGCATGTTTTGTAACATATAATATATAAAATAAAATTTATTTTACATATTATTCAAAATATGTACAAATTTTCATATCTTTTAAATAATTATTATATTTTCATGACAATCTTATTTATATATATTGATGTAATATTATGTAATTCATAATAATTTTATTTAAAATTAATAATAATTATAATCACCATTATAAATTATTATTTATTTTTGATAGAACTATTATGAACTATTATTGATTTTAGATAAAATTATTATAAATTTTACAATATCATGCCAATTTATAAATTTTATTTGTAAATAAAATACTTAAAATGTATATTTAATAATGTCTGTAAATATTAATTTTTTAAAATTTAATGTAACATTGGTCGAGTAAACTATATATCACTCGAGTGAGATATGCAGTTATTAGAGTAACTATTTTTAATATTTAAGTAAAATATATTTTTATTCGATTAATAGTTATTTTGAATCAATTAATAATACAAATGCATAGACTTATCATTTTAATCAAAATTTATTACTCGATTAAATATTATAGTTATAAACTAATATACCATTTAGTCGATTAATTATTTGATTATTCAATTAATGTTATTCTATTATATATTCAAGTAAAACAAGTATATAATCAATTAATCTCTTAAATATTTAGATCTTACTTGATTAAAAAAAATTAATCGAGCACAATACTTGTTTGTTGTTATTTAACTAAATATTTTTTTACTCGATTAAAACGATAATTATTCTATTAAACTTATATATTAGTTTATTAATTTTCAAGTCACAACATATTTTATTATCAATATATTCTATTAATGATATTATTATAATAATATAAAGTTTAATAATTTTATGTTAAATAATATTTTTATAAAATTATCAATAAATATATTAATGTATTTATAAACAAACATATTCACAAGTTAATAATCGAGCTTACTCGCAAGCATCTAATAGAGTCAGTTTGCAAGCCTATAATCAAGCTAACTCGTGAGTCTTTATTTGAGCCACCTTGGGAGTTATCGAGCTGAACTTTATTTAATTTAAGCTCGACTCGTTTATAAATTGAGCTTTAAAATTAAACTCAAATTTAGCTTGCTTAACTTAACGAATTCGAATGAGATTTTAACAAGTCAAGCACCGACCTGCTCGAACTAAAGAAAAATCAAGCAAAAAAATAACTTTTAATTTACTCAAACTAAGGAAAATGTTGAAACTCACATGTTAACGTTAATTACTCAAAACTCCCAAATAAATTATTCAAAAATATCAAAGAGATGGTATGAAAAGTTCTAAAGTGAAGGAAACGAATAATTTAGCTGGTAAGCATTAATTAACGGTTATTTATTATCTCTTTTTGAAGTGAATCAATTTTTACATTTTAAATGATTCATTATTTACTTATACTATGATTTATATATTTAAAAATAGAGTTATGTTATTTGTATTGAAAGAGTTTCATAGATTGATTTACAAGTGTGATATATGGCGAGAAATTAACAATATTTAAAATATAAATTGAAGCAATTTATTGTAATAAATTGTTGATAAATTAGATCTAAATAAAAAGAGGGAGAAAGAAGGCGGGACAAGAGAAAATTGGCCAAACCCCTCTTTCTCAATTGGCAAAGACACAGCGACAATAGATATTAATGGTCTTTTCTCTGTCCTCATTCTTTTTTTTCTCAGCCTTCGTGTTTGTTTCTATTCGTCTTTGTAAATGCCATTGCTACAACAATCTCTGTAATTTGCTTCAAAGAATCCAAACCTAGTGCATTGCAAACAATATCGTCATCGTTCTCTTTTCTCTATCTCGCCAAACAGTTGATCCCCGTGGAAATTTCATTACATATCTTAACCCAACACCAAGCACTGAGGCGGCCTCTAAGAAAGGCTTCATCACCGTTCTAATGGAGGTGCCCAACACTCTTTGGACCCCAATGGTCGTGAGAGGGGTGACCAATAGCTAGGACGACGATCTTCAGAGAGGGAAAGTCAAGTGGGGCCAACGGTGTCCAACAATTGGGGCGTCGGTGTTCGGAGAGACGAGTGGGGCCAATGATGTCCTGAAAGGAGATGACGGGTGAGGGCGATAGTGTCTGTGAGAGAGAGAGTCGGTCATGTATGAGAGAGAGAGAGAGAGAGAGAGAGAGAGAGAGAAATGGTTTTGGATCATTTGAATCATTTATCACAGGGGTGAAATGGTCATTCAATTACTCTTGTAAACCAATATGTGAAACTTTTTGAAAAATTCTATTCGCAGCCACGATTTTACTCTCAGCAGCCACTTTTCAATATACTTAAAATAGCCTCAAGTAAAAATTCAGTTTTACCTTTCATTTACAATGCTCAACCACCCCCATTACACAATTACCTGACATCGCACTTTCTTCAATCGACTAAATTTTGTAATTTCTTCTTATCGATCGTTGTAATTACTTATGCCAAATTATGTAATTTTTTCTCGTTGACCGTCGCAATTACTTATTATTTCACACTCGTCATCGAAAACCTATTTTTTCCTCAAGGTCACTCATTTCTCTTATTTCACCTCCACACCCAGTCATTTTCTCTTAGAATATCAATGGAGAAAAACGTCGGATACAATGTGAAAACAAAAAACAAATGAAAATATAGGAATAGAAGAACGCATACACACACATATACATATATGTACATTTACACACATCTCTGCATACACAGACATATATATACATAAATATATATATATACACACACGCAATACCTACATACATAGACAAATCTATTCATATATATACACATATATATACATGCGCGTGTAGACACACATATATATATATACGCACACATACATATATATATATATATAAATAAACACAGTGGTCATGGGTATGGTGGCCATAACCGCCCCATTCATGGCCCGCCATGCCCACTTTGTGTATTTATATATATATATATATTTGTGTGTGTTACGATCATAAGATTGTTACTTTTTCATGTCATTTTTTATTTTATTTCCTTATTATTTGAGAGACTTTGGTAGTGAAAATATGTTGCAATTTTTTTTCTTATTTTTTAGTTTAGTAGTTCTTATTTTTCTTCGAAGATTTGTTGTGTTTAAACTATGAAAGTCATTGAATAAACGGGGAGGAAAAATTTCATCTTGCTCAACTTGAGTTTGGGAGGAATGTTGGTCCCTCATTTCTGTAGAATTTTTATGCTAATTACAATATATATGTAACATCCCGTTCGAGCGATAGGAAGGACCGGAACAACTTACCCTGATGGGCCTACACGAACTTCCCAGGGGGTCACCCTTCATTGGATTGCCCCAGGTTAAGCACGCTTAACTTGGGAGTTCTTTGTCAACATTCAGCCCAAAAGGTATCCAGCTGGTATTGTTTCCTTTCTTACACTATCCTCGATATATTCTAACTTCTCTAGGCTCTCGGGGTATTACATTCTTCCCCCCTTAAGCACATGACGTCCCCGTCATGCGACCTTACAACTGGTCCCAGACCTTCTCCCCTTGGGGGCTGCCATCCTAGAAGCCTGCCAGAAGCCGCTCCTTGTACAGGCCCTCAAGCCCCGGCGCCACTCCCCGCCCTCATCGGACCGCCTTGGCCAAGGGTCGGCTCTGATACCACTTGTAACATCCCGTTCGAGCGATAGGAAGGACCGGAACAACTTACCCTGATGGGCCTACACGAACTTCCCAGGGGGTCACCCATCATTGGATTGCCCCAGGTTAAGCACGCTTAACTTGGGAGTTCTTTGTCAACATTCAGCCCAAAAGGTATCCAGCTGGTATTGTTTCCTTTCTTACACTATCCTCGATATATTCTAACTTCTCTAGGCTCTCGGGGTATTACATTTGTTAAAATTCAGTGGCAGCGTCACTCTTTAGATGAGGCTACCTGGGAGCGCGAGGAGGAGATGAGGTGTCTTTTCCCCCAGCTATTCGAGTGACCAGACAGGAATTTGGGGACCAAATTCTTTGAAGGGGGGAGAAACTGTAACGACCCATTATTGGGTTTAGAATTTTAGAATGATATATTAACTTATTTTAGTTATTATATAAGTTGAGCAAATTTGATTCTTAATGTTGAAATAGATCTATGGGCTTGTATGTATGAGTTTAAATTAAATGGATGGGATAATGAGTTGGGCTTCAATTTATTTAAGGCAAATGGGCTAAGAGTTGGGCTTGGGCCTTTAAGGAAATAGAAGATGGGCCATTTATTTGGGCTTAAGCCCAATACAAAAAAAAAAAAAAAAAAAAAAAAAAACATCCACCATCTACGCATCATTACTTCCCAACCCCCATTTCTTTTTCTTCTTTCACCTTTTATTTCACTTCTTCTTTATTGTTTTTCACTCCCTCTTTTACTTCTCCTTTCTTCTTTCACTCCTCCTTTTACTTCTTCTTTTTCCTTTTACTCCTACTTTCTTCTTTCACTTCTTTTTTTACACCTTCTTTTTCTTTCTCTTTATCTCATTTTCTTCTTCTCCCTCCCGACTTCTTCTTCTTCTTCTTCTTCTTCTTATTCTATTCTTCTTCTTCTTCTTCTTCTTGTTCTTCTTCCTCATCTAATACGCATTCTTTTTCTTCTCTACTGCTTCTATTCTGTTAAATTTTCTGTGGCAATTGGAGCTTCTGTGCGGGTGCTTCATCTTGATTTATTCATCCTCAGGCATGTATCCTTTCTTCTTCTTCTTTTATTTTTCTCCCCTTCCATGTGTAGCATCTCTATTAAATTTTTTCTATCTACATAGTATAAAATTCCTAAATATTGTGAGTCTATTTGATATCTCAAAAGGGGTTTGATTCACCCCAATATTATTCTGTGAATGACATTTTTCACCTCCATTATGATGGGAGTTTGTTCACCTTCATTGCTCATTGTAGAGTATTTATTGGTATATCTTATATGTGAATGATGTCTGGATAATTAATGTCTATACCCGAATGTCCCATGAAATTGTGGAAAAATATCAAGTTAATGTGTGAAAAAATTCGGATGCTACAGTACCATATAGTACCTATACAGTATCTCAATACAGTACCTATACAGTACCATACAATACCTATACAGTATCTCAATATAGTACCTATACAGTATCTTGATACAGTACCTATACAGTATCTCAATACAGTACCATACAGTACCTATATAGTATCTCAATACAGTACCATACAGTACCTATATAGTATCTCAATACAGTATCTCGATACAGTACCTATACAGTATCTCGATACAGTATCTCGATACAGTACCATACAGTATCTATACAGTATCTCGATACAGTACCATACAGTACCTATACAGTATCTCGATACAATACCATATAGTATCTCGCTATAGTATGATACCGTATTCGTACAGTATACATACAGTATCTTGCTACAGTACCATACCGTATCCGTATAGTACCCCGCTACAGTACCCATCCGAAATTTTTTATTAATATTAATTAAACATTTACTTAATGTATTAGAGCGATTGTATGGTGGAAAAATAACAATTTTTGCCATAACATTCTTCAATGGTATTAAATGTATATTGAGAACGAGAATTTAAATTTTACATTGCTGGTAAATGCATACATGATGCATACATGTACATGATGCTCATATATATATGTTATTAGCGCACTTATTATTTTGCGCGGAAATAAAGGGTACCCTAGGAGCGCCTGACGCGGGACGAGGTGGCCATAGCCCGGCAGGTTGTGCTCGATACGTTATGTGTTGATTTACTGATATGATGATTAACGCATATTTTGCATCGTGGCTTATGAGCCTATGGGATTTATACTTATGATGTATGCACTTGTATGATTATACATGAACAAAAATTTGAAATTTATAATTCTATGAGATATGATTTCCGACTCATATAATTGAATATTGATATGAAGTCGTTGTACACTCCTCTCGGTGTCATCATGATTTCTCTTTCTTCATACTGCTCCTTTGTACTAGAACTTGCTGAGCCTTGTGGCTCACTTGATCTTCTTATGCCATTCCAGGTAAAGGTAAAGCAGTCATTAAGGGCGAGTCCAGTGGGACTACAACCCAAGGGTAGTGGTGTACAGAGGCACTCAACTCGGAGATCCTAGTTGCGTTTTGGTGAGGTAGATTGATGAGATTTTAAATTGTTGTTTTACATTAGAGCCTCATATTCGGTTTGTATGGCCTAAGAGCCTAGATGTATCAACATTGGTTTGTAACGAAAGTTATTGATATTCCGCTGCGTGAAAATAGATAAATGTGTGTTTATTATGAGGTATTGTTCTATATCATCCTTGTGATGACCTCCTTTCGAATGTCCTATGCTAGCGGGTACATTCGGGAGTGGGCCCTTACAATATATATATATATGTATTTATGTGTGTATAAAGGAAGATTTGAGGATGTGTTTTAGTAACGACTATGTGACGATAGAAGAGGGTATTTTTAAAAAAAATTGACTATAAAAAATTATTAATGTGATTGCAAAGAATAAAAGAGAAAAATAAATTTTTTATGACTACGAAAAGCAAAAAAAGGTGACTGCAAATAAAATCTCCCTTAAAAATTGCATAACTCTTAAAAATAGCTTTGTCTTTACAAATAGCATAACTCTTAAAAATATTATCAAAATTTACGCCAAGAGAAAGCTCGTAAGATAAACCTTAACAATACTAAAATCATTGATTGGCATGGTACCAATCACTTCCACCTCAAATCCTATTATATTTTACATTTGTTCCAATAAATAGATCATTTAAAGTCAAAATTTCCAAACCAATTATCATTATTCTCCACAAATATATTTATCTTGCAAAATACATTTGAAAAAACTAAACTAAACTATAAAGATCCTAAATTCTAAAAGTATATAATATAGAACAAATAATTCAAATTAGACAGAATTTGGATAAAATTTATCTAAAATTCCATACAAATAATGCCTCGTATAATTGTTGGATTATAACATCACCATTTTTCACAACGGCCTCAGGCTGAATAATTAACAAACATCATAGATTTTTTTTTTTTTTTATTACAAATGACAATTACATATCAAGCATTAATAAGTTAACCTCACTATATAACCCCTTGTAGTCGCCCGACTACCGACATTTACTCCGAAGTTTTCGAAATTCGGTCGTCATCCTATTTCATCTTCAACCCTTGCCTCCATTCCGCCATTTGTGCGCCTATCACGTATGCATAACCAGGAAAAAAAGGAATTTCACAGTAAGAATTTACATGAATTATTGTCCTCATACACATGCCCCAGGTAAAGGGCGGTGTTCTAAAGCCACTAAAATCCCATGTGAATTGTCATCATTTCGTGCTGTTTTGTTAACAAGTTTTACAATTCTAGAACCTTATGTTGAGACTCAATAGGTCTTGTCATCTACAAATTTACAGCATTTTCCAACAACAAACAAACAACCATGCCTTAGAAACTGTGAATTAGCATTGGAAAAAAGGAGAGCAAGTCTTGGTAACAATAATAAGATTGGTCACTAAACCCTAAACTAAAAGTTCACGGGTTAGAGTTTTGGATTTCTTTATAATAAGGCTGCCCATAAACCGACCCCCTTGAAAAGTGTGGATTAGCATACTGGAAAATTCCAAAAATGAAATCTACCAACTAGAAAAAGCAGGAATGCAGAGGTGAAGCAAGTGAAAGAAAAGCATGCCTTGAGGAAATGCAGTTTTCAAGCCTCCTGATAGGTGGGTATGGGCACTCCTGATCCTTCTGTCAGATTTTTGTAAGCAATCTGCAACCTTCGAGTTACTGGTCCCACTTGTCCATCCCCAATTTCACGCCCATCAATCTTCAAAACCTAGTAAAGGAAGTCCCATAAAATGTCTTTAACAATTATGATGAGAGAGCAATCTTGCAAGATAACAAGGGAACCAAGACCACCAAGACCATCAAAAATCACAGTGCACCAATATAACAATTCCAAGCCTTAATCTCACTAGTAGGGGATGAGAATTAAAGGACCACAAAAAAAAATAAAATAAAAAAAAATCTAGTTGTCTCAACTGCTTGTTGAATTCAGAGTAATAAGATTACCCAATTCTATTTATTTATTTGCCCAATCCTATTTATTTGTTGAATTCAGAGAAGTAAGTTGAGCTTGCATTGGCATGATTGATTTTTCCATCTAAACCCAAATCCCAACCCCTATACATGATTGAGCTTGAAGTGGGCAACCAAAGTTGAAACGTGACACCACTAAAACTCCTAGGAGCAGACACAGGCTACGGTCAGATATTAAAACCCTAACACCATCTACAGAGATAATATGTTTCTGAAATTAACATGCCATAAAGAGCACAAGCATAATTGATTAAAATTGATCTTAAGCTTGAGGCCTAAAAATATTGAACTTAGCTTCTGGCTTCTGCTGGTTGAGCATTTCAAAAGAAAGGAAGAATATTCATGGAGGACAGATAAAATTCAAAGATAACCTCACTAACTGAACCAAGTTTTTTTTTTTTTTTTTTGGCTCTCCTGTGTGTGTGCACATGCAAGTGTGTTTCTCTGTTTGGGTGGGTGGGTTTGGGGTGTGGGGGTGTACATCACTCCAGAAAAAGGAAACGAACATACTGGGCTGAGTTCTCCCATTGTTCCTGTTGTCCACACCTGCAATGAAAACACAATATAGTTAAATTGCAAAAACAAATGTGTCATAGCAGAAACATTGTTAAAATTTGACTGGACTAGGAATTGGTTCAGTTCATTGTAATGGATTAAGGTCAGTCAAAATTAAGGGATAGCATGTCTTGTGTGGTCATTCTCAAGGTACTTCTGGAATAGCATAGTAGTTCAATCAAGGTATTGCTAAAGGATTGGCTGCTGTATAAACTTGTTTATGCATATGGTGAATAAAAGAGTGTCCCACGAAGATGACAAAACTCTTAACACTTGTTAAAGATAATACCTGATAATAAAAAAATTAACAGAAAAGCCCACAAACTAAGTTAGAAATTTCAATTAACATTTAAAAGAAAAAAAGCTTACAAAATTAAAGATATTATAGTTAAATTACAGAGTGGCAACATGCTATCCACAATGCTAACAAATTTTCAAGTTTAACTATCTCAAAAGCATTTTAGTTGTAGGTGTCAGTCATGCACAAAGTTCACTATGATATAATTTTTATATGTCGTGCTATGTTGAAGATTGGAGATTTCTTAGTATTTATTCCTAAATATATCTTCTTTCCTAAACATGTCCTCTTCTTATTTCTTAGGATTATTGGAGATTTCCAAGATTTTTTTTTTTCTGTTTTTATCTTTCTTTCCCTTTTGTATATTTCGTGATCTTCTCTATTATTCTCTTTTCTAAGATATCAGGATATGATCTCCTGATCTCTAGTATATATTGTAAAGCAAAATTCAGTTCAAGATATAGAAGAATTATTTCTTTCTTCATGGTTTCAAAGCGGCTCGTACCCAAGTACCTCTAACCCTTTAAGTTATCCACATTTTCCTGTCAACCTTCATTGCTGACCTCTGTCCTTCCTGTGGTTTCTTGTTAGCCTTCATCACCATCACATTTGCTGCTTTGGCCTTCATTGACATTCTTGTTCCCTTCAATCTCCTTCATTGTTTTTTGATTATTCGATGGGAAGATGTTGGAGACTTCTGAGAATGTGATGTCCAATCCTGGAGCTGTTTGTGATTTCTCCTTGACTGGTTCAAGTGGAGAGCTTCAAAGCATCAATGTCGTTTATCGCTTGAATGAGAAGAATTATCTGCAACGGTCACAGATTGTAAGGACACTCTTGAAGGGAAAAGGGAAGATTAGCCACTTAGATGGGACTGGTCTCAGTAGTGATGACCCTAATAAGGGATGAGGAGGACTTGATGATCATGTCCCGGAAATGGAATTTAATACAGCCAAAAACTAGTAGAAATCTCTTGTTCCTTCCTACAATGCAGGGAGACGCTTCAAAAGACCTACTACATGAAGTAAGATGCTGTAATGATTTACGAACTGAAGACCAAAGTTTAATCTGTGGTACAAGGTTATCTCTCTGTTACTAAATATTATAACTATTTAAATGGTGTTTAGCTTGAAATGGATCATTATCAAGATCTTAAGATGAAGTGTGCTGAAGATACTAAAGTCCTACTTGAATTTCTTGAAAGGGATAGGTTTTTTGAGTTTCTAGCAGGACTAAATATGGAATATGATCAAGTAAGAGTGCAAGTGTTGGGGAAGGATCAGCTACCACGCCTTAATGAGGTTTTCTCCATAATTGGAGCAAAGGAAACTAGGAGAGCTGTTATGCTTGAGACACAACCGACCGAAGGTTCCGCCATGATGTCCAAGAAAGGTGCAGATGATGGAGGATATAAGCCATCTAATCCAGAACAAGGCTCCTCTAAGCAGTCCAACTGAGATGGATTGTGGTGCTTCTACTGCAAAAAACCTTGACATACAAAAGATAACTGCTTCAAGCCTCATGGGAAGGCTCAAGTATTGGCTAGGAATGGTGGACTCAAAGGAAAGACGCCAAGCCAAGCCAATCTTGCTAATAAGGAGGATATTTCTCAAGAGAAACCAGCTGTTAGTAGAGAATTCAGCAAAGAAGACATTGAAAGGCTGAAAAGTTTGCTTAACTCCCTCACTAAGACTTCTGGTATGTGTTCATTGGCTTAGAGTGGTAAGTGTCTCGTTTTTTATTTCTCTAAAGCTTCCAACATCTTCCATTCCCAATCATGGGTCATAGACTCTGGTTCTACCGATGACATGACTCACTACCCAAATAAATTTGACAATTATATGGCTGTCCCTAGAAATCAAAAAGATCTTTGTTGTTGATGGATCAGCTGTTCCAATTGTTGGTCACGGCAACATGGAAGTTACCCCTCTCCTTTCTTTACCTAATGTCCTACATGTTCCCAAACTGTCAACCAATCTTCTCTCCATCTCCAAAATCACCAAAGACTTGAATTGTACAATCAAATTTTTTGATACTTATTGTGTTTTTTAGGATTGGACCATGGGGAAGACAATTGGATTTGCTAAGGAACGGAACAGGCTGTACTATCTTGAAAGAGACTAAAGGTGACTTCAATGGGTAGAATCAGTTGTTACTATGCTTACCTAATAATAGCTCCATCTCTTCAGAAAGATCCAAATTTGAATTCATCATTGAAGGCATGGCCATCCTCCTTTTCAGCTTCTTAGAACTATGTTTCCTTTACTTTTTCAAACATTTCAATTGAGAATTTTGATTGTGATGTATGTGAGTTTGCAAAACATCATTGTGTATCTTTCCCTTTGAGTTCAACATGATCATTTAAACCATTCTCTTTAATTCACTGTGATGTTTGGGGTCTACCAAAATTCCCAATATCACTGGTGCTAGGTGGTTTGTTTTATTTATTGATGATTGTACCTGTTTAACTTGGTTGTGCCTTATGAAAGAAAAATCTGATGTGACCAAAATTTTTCCTTGTATTTCATAGTATAATCAAAACTCAGTTTAGGAAAATATTAAGAGGGTTTGATCTGATAAAGGAAAGAGTATTTTAACTAATTTTTGATCTCCTTCTTTTAAGCACAAGGAATAGTTCATGAATTCTATGTGTTGACACTCCCTAACAAAATGGGGTTGCTGAACATAAAAACAAACATCTCTTAGAGGTTACTAGGATGTTACTTTTTCAATCTAATGTTACTAAACATCTTTGGGGAGAAGCGATTTTAAATGCTACCTATTTGATAAATAGGCTTCCTTCTTGTGTCATTGGCAATCAAAGCTCTCTAGGTATGTTGCCCCAATTGTTTATTCCCAAAAATATTTGGTTGTACTTTGTATGTTCATGTCCATAAACAATATCGCACTAAGTTAGATTCTCGAGCCCTAAAGTGTGTCTTCATTGGTTATTTTAGTCATTAGAAATGGTACAAATGCTACCATCCTCCTAGTCATAAAATCTTAGTCACCACGGATGTCACTTTTTGTGAAACTAACCCCTTCTACTCAGACCAGTTCTCTCACTTTCAGGGGGAGACTTCCAGGGAAAATACGAGTGTGAATTTGAATTTTCCTGATGACTTTCTACCTAGTCGAGCAATGGTGCAACAGCCTACACTCACACAGCCTCTGCTAGTACAACAGCCTACAGGTACACCCAAACTTCCTAATACCGAAGAAGTCCCAAAATCCAAGTCATTCAAACCACCTCAACTAGAATTTAAATCTCAAAATGTCCCTCAGGTACAGCAGTAGTCACAACCAAATCAAGCATCTAAGGAATTGAAAGTTTACTCAAGGTGTATACAGCCCAATCTGGACCAAAGACAGATCCATGACTTTGAACCAAGTCCAGGTACTGAAATAACACTTTCTCCCTCATTTATTAGTGAGCACTCTGACCTTGATCTTCCTATTGCAGTAAGAAAAGGAACCAGAAAATGCACCCAGCATCCCATATCTGATTTTGTGTCTCTAAACGATTGTCCCTTCAACATAAAAGTTGTCTTACCACTCTAGATTCCATCAATATACCAAAAACAGTTCAGGAAGCTTTAAGGAATAAGAAGTGGGCACAAGCCATGAAAGAGGAGATGAATGCATTAGAAAAAATCAGACTTGGGAGACTGTTCCTCGGCCTAGAGAAAAAGAAACTTGTGGGATGTAGATGGGTTTACATTTTTAAGTATAAAGCTAACGGTTCTCTTGAAAGGTACAAGGCAACGTTAGTTGCAAAAGAATATACTCAAACATATGGAATTGATTACCTTGAAACCTTTGCACCAGTAGCCAACATCAACACTGTGAGGGTCCTATCGTCGTTAGCAACACAATTTGATGTGAAGAATGTTTTTCTTCATGACGATTTGAAAGAGGAAGCGTTTATGGAGATTCCACCTGGTTTTGATGGAAGAATTGGACCGAGCAAGGTGTGTCAGCTAAAGAAAGCACTATATGGGTTGAAGTAGTCACCTAGGGCATGGTTTGGGAGATTCACAAAAGTTATGCTGCAAAATGGGATATAAGCAAAGTTAAGGGGATCAGACATTGTTTATTTCCAAAAGACAATGCAACCTTTGTTATGTCGAAACCTAAATGTTAAGTCAGCAAACATACCAAGGGAGGTAAGGTAACTATCCTATTTGTTTATGTTGATAATACAATTGCTACTAGAAATGATTAAACAAGAAAAAAGGGTCTTAGAGATTGCTTAGCCCATGAATTTGAGATTAAGGAGTTGGGAAAATGAAAATATTTCCTTTGGATTGAGGTTTCTCACTCCAAACAGGGATCTTTATTTCTCAAAGAAAGTATGTTCTTTACTCAAGGAGATTGGAAAGCTTGGTAGCAAATCAACAAATGTCCCTATTGAATAGAACCACATATTAGGCAAAGAAGAAATAGATAGTGTTGTGGATAAAGGGAGCTACCAAAGACTTGTTGGGAAATTAATTTATCTATCACACACAAGGCTAGATATAACCTATGCTATCAATGTAATGAATTAGTTTATGCATGATCCTAGGGAAGAGCATTTACAAGCAATTCAGAGAGTACTTTAGTATCTCAAAGCTACACTTGAGAGAGGATTGCTATTTAAAAAGGTGGTGAGCTAACCCTAAAAGTTTATACAAATGCTGACTATGCAAGACCACCTGTTGATAGAAGGTCTACTACAGGTTATTGCATGTTTCTAGGAGATAATCTTATGATATGGTGGAGAAAGAAGTATTCCGTAGTTGCTAGATCAAGTGTTGAAGCAGAATTCACTTGGATATAATTTTTATATGTGGTGCTATATAAATCCTGATGGAAATGTGTTCTTCTAATTAATGGTTAAAGAAAATTATAATTATGAATATAGAATTGAATTTCAATAATAGCAATCAATATAAACTTTCTGATAGGCTTCCCCTAGAAAACTTTATGAAGCCCTGGGAGCTGCCCACAAGGTCGCTTTATTTGCTTGGACTGTCACCCTGGTTTCATGTTGACCATTAACAATCTGAGTTTGCAAGCTGGTGTTTCCACCCCAAGGTGTACGGTGATTTTCCCAGATGTACTGACAATTGTTAAGTTGATATAATCTGGAGTCATACAACAAACAATATCTAGAAGAGCAAAAAATAAATACCTCATCCGCAGTATGGAACTCTGATAGACTGATACGTCGCTCCTCTAAAATGATATTTTCCTTTACCACAAGGTCCATGACCTGTAAAACATGGATCTCTGTTACCATCTAACATTAAAAAAAATAATGATAATGGGACTAACATCTGTTATGTCAATCACCCAAAAATCAACATATGGATCATCTACATGTTTTAAAAATAATTTTGAGAAATTAGAAACTTTTATGTAATATTTTTTCCATTACTGAACCTTTTCAACCAGCTTGTTTGTGTAGTCAGGTTTTCAGCAACTAATAGCTGACGTTGTTCAATTTACATTGACTTGAATTTGTCGTACCTTACCAACTGATGATCTATAATGCAAATCAAATGGTAATTGCCCCTTGATTTGAGATGTGTTGTAATTCTACTAAACATGTAGTAAAGAGATGAAAGGACACAAAAGCATACCACTCGTATTTCTCTTAATGAATTATCCATCAAGACAATGATCCCAAGTTATACAAAAAAAAAAAAACCTCCAAATTTCTTAAATGTGCAGAAGACGCTGAGTTCCACATGGCTCCACAATCCTCCATAAATTGACATCATGACTTGCCATGCGGCAGCATTGGGCCATTCCCTGAATGAAATGCTACAGATATGCCTCATAAGTGGGCTTACAAGGAGCTGCACCCCTTTTTTCCTTGACCTTTCCGCAATAGGGATCAACTCAGTAAGGAACGCATGCAATGGCTTACCCATATCCAGAGCCATGAAAATGACATTCTCACCAGCTTCAGTCAAGAGGCACTGTCCTCTATCCTGCCTTCTCATCAAAATATATTGCCTCAACATACTGATGCGGGACAGTAGGCAGATAAGAGATTAAGAAGAAGAAGAAGAGAAGAAGCCAAGAAGGAAAAGCCGAGAGAGAGATACTTTTATGCAATCTTAAAACAGTGGGAAATAAGATATATGGATTTGTATGCTGGAAAAGGTAAGAACTTAGATAGGTTGCAGTCTCTGTCCAGTTCCTCAGGCTCAAGGCGCACTAAAACATGTCATCTCGTAGTCATGTAGAATTTAGAATAAAAGGTCAAACATTCCTAACAGGGGGGGGGGGGGGGGAGAAAGAAAACAGAAGGAAGTTTTTTTTTTTTTTTTTTTTTTATCATCATCAAACAGAGCAAGAAGTTGCAGGCATCTTAAGGAGGGAAGTTCGTGCTACTTACAGTTGCTCGAGTTACACCAGGAAGACAATAATCAGCGTGAGGTGTTAGGACACGGCCTTTCTTCACTAAGAACTGCATTAAGATTGATTAACAATGTTCAGTCTCAAGATTCCATGCAATATCTTCAAATGGTAAGTCATTTGCAACGATGAGACATTTGAAATTAGCAAAAAGCCAATGGCAATTCTCGCAAGTACACAGAAAGGTGGAATCACCAATAACATGTTTGTAGCATTTATAGATGAATTGGCATTGCAAAATGAGCAGAAGCATTACAATGTTTGTAGCATTCGTTTCAGACACATAACCATCCTTATCAAGCATTATGGCATCATCAGCATTTGCATTATTCCCTTCTATCTGCATCACCATGAAAAATTCAATTCACCAGAGTCAAATCAGAAAGATCACATACTCAAAAGTCAGATGATAAATATTTCTTTACAATGTTAATCAGAGTATCAGATTCTACTGCACCTATGTAGGCATGTAGGATAACAGTCACATGCCATATCAATTATCAGGTTATCAGAAACAACTAATAAGTCCCTAATTAAGATGGTCTGCAGAATGAAAGATGTTGCCCCTCAGAAGACAACCACAGAAGCAGAAGCTTATGTTATCTTTATAGGAGTGATCGGCCATAACCTACTTTATCTGAAATTTCCTCACTCGCATACTCATTGAAGAGAAGAAATATCATCAAATCAGCCAAACAATATCGCTCCATAAAACAGACGTCATCTTCAATTTTGAAACTTGCAAATAGAGCCATACCTTTGCAAGTATGTTGTTCAAAAGGTTGTTATGGTGAATCTTTGAATCCAAATTCTGGAAGAGACAAAAAACAGAATAAGAAAAAAAATCCCTGTTATTTAAATGAGAACAAGAAGTGTATCAACCATCAGTAGTTCATAGTTGCAAACAAATTATAATCATAAGTACATTGCTTTGTTAGTTTGGTTAAAAAGGTACAGATTTTACTGTGTTGCTAAAGAACTGACTTGAGATTAGCCATAGAAGAACAAATATTATTAAAACAAAATAATTCTATTCGTTTGGAGAAAGACCTCTAGGTGCCAACTTTGAGAACAATAAATCAAGGAAGAACAGGACCTTAAAGGTGCATGCAAAACCTCTAAGGACATTAAAGACAGAAAGTATAACATTCTAATACTAGCAATATCATAAGACACAGGCAATATATTCTTTCTGCAACCTTCTTGGCAAATTTCCTGGTGAACAGACAACAGCATCAACAAAGCCAATTAAGGAATTTGAAAGATTGAACACAACCATAGCACAGATTAGCTGTACTGTGAATTACAGTTACAAACTCCTTTGGGGCCAACTTCTAATAATAATAATAGATTCTAAAATTTCTACTTGTTCAATCATGCCTATGCAAGTCTCTACATCATGCTGATAAGTGCTAAATGTTCCTCTTTTAGTAATCCCAATATCATTAATATCAGCAAGAATTACCTGGTACCAAAAGCTACCAGCATATTTCCAAGAATATACAGGAACCAAGGAAGAACCCTCCATCTATTTTCAAGTTAAAGAGACATACAAGGTTCTTTGGTTTCCCAAATTACACATGACCACCAACTGAATAAAATGCATACACCATGAATCTTACATTGGGTGAATTACGCCGTGTAGTAGCAGTTACAAGAGTTATACCCTTTGCATTATCATAGACAGGTGGCTTCCATTCAGCAAGAACTGCGTATGTACAATAATCAATGTAATTACAGCATATAAAAGGGAAAGGTATAGAGTGACCTAACTCTGACAATAATAGAAGGATAGATAGTACAATGAACACAGTAACACACTGGTTTCATCATTTAAACAACTTTCTTGTTAACAACATCAAAGCACACCAGCAGCTCTTGATGGGATGATAAGTCTCACAGGTTATAATGCTGCACAAAAGTTTTTCTGGTAATATCTTATAACATTTTTTCTTGACAAATTTAAATAATTTTATACCAAAAAAGGGGATGTAATACGGGAAATGCGATCAGCATAGTAAGTAATGATTCTCTCTGGCAAAGGAATCGTCAATGACATTTTTAACAGCAAAAGATGAAACCACAAAAATTTCCTGATATGTAAAGACAAAAGTATTCAACAAAATCACTTTTAGAATTCAGCAGATCCAGATAGTTAAGCGTGTTTATACAGTTATTTTCAAGTTTTCATGTCTTTGTTTCAGATAAACATGTTTTAGTACAAATGCAATGTAGGTTTGATAAAACAGAATATCAAGCCTTAATCTCACTAGTGGGGTCGGCTAGATTCTGTAGCTCACAATCATCTCAATCAATGACCATATGCCAAGAAAAACTTTTCTTTTTCTCAATTCGAAAATATTCTATGAATAGAGAAAATTAGGATGAGCCAGTATGCCCTGAGACTTCAATCCCCAAGAAATTCTCAGATAAGGTTGAAAAATGAGATGACATGTTACCGATTAATGTGCATCCATAGAGATTAAAAGCTGGACTCATTCCTGAAGTAACCTGACAAAGAACATGGTGCAGTAAGTTAAGCATATACTACAAAAATGTTTTTTATGTTGGTAAAAGCATCTATAAACTACAACCATTCACTGATGATATATCTGGAATCTGGGACTATTCAGTCAATGATTTGAGTTTCAGCAGGAAACTGGGGTGACAAAGAGAACACAGACCCATTACTATTCTCTAGTTCTAGTCATCTCACCTCATGTTCTCTCCTTCCAGTGATAAAGTATCCACATTATACAAACTTTACCTAGGAAATCCGAAGGAGAGGGGTGGGGGGTGTGTTGTTAGACAATGACAAACCTTCTTGCCACGTGTCAAGCTTAGACGGATGTGTGCATTATCAAACATTCCATTCCTAATAAGAGTGTTAAATATTGCTTCCTTAACCTGCATTTTGTTGCATACAGTGACATGTTAGATAATGACCCATTCTTCTAAAATGGTAAGCATCTCAATCACATGCAAGTAGGAATACTTAATTGCCTCCATAACACTAACCTCTTCACGAGTCGGCACATTATTGAAGGCCAGAGCTTTTGCTGAATCAAACAATCTGACAATGTAAAATGAGGGCATCAATGATATTGATAAGAAAGAGTGGACATCTTGTCCTTGGAGCTATATAAATAGGAAACTAGATGAGGAAACAGAATTTCCAAAAAAGAGCTTAAAATACACACTAATTGTATATAAAAAAAAAGAGCGAGAGAGAGAGAGAGGAGTTTAATTTAATTATCATTATCACAACCATTAAGAAGACCAACAGAGGCTCCCCTATGAAGAGAGTGGATGGAATGGAACAAATATTTAGCAAAAGTGGTAGAGAAAGACCAAGAAAAACTTGGTGGGAGACACTTGGGTAAGATATTAGTTATAAGGGTTTTACACAAAAAAAAAAAAGAAGAAGAAGACCGTAGATATAAAAATGATTGGAGAGCTAAAATTCATTATGTAGTCATCCCTACATGGTGGGATAAGGCTTGGTATCTTGTTATCACAACCATCTGAATGCATATGTACAGCAAGACAATAAAAGATTTCAAAACAATTAGAATTATAAGATATAATATGTAGACAATTGTTCATTTATCCTGCATATATAATATAACTGAGAAAAAGTTATCTCTGTACTAAATACATATCTATCTTGTATAATAATGAACTTTCCGAGACTTCACTTTCACAATTGATACTTGTCACAAATTATTTGTTTACTATAATATGTTTCTTACCATGGTTATCAATTATGTTTGTTTGCATCCAGAATGTACATCAACACAATATGCTTTAAGAGCTTTGAGCTACTGCATGAGCATATGCCCAGGGCATATGCTTGCAAAAAGAATCATTTTTTTTACAGCAAAACAACAGCATATCAGGCCTTAATCCCACTACATGGGGTCAGCTAAAAGGAATCAATTTTTTGTCAAGCAAAATATTCTCCTTGACTGACCTATCTAGATGCTCCTCAAGCTTAAATATCTTCCCATTGTAAATACGAAGTCCCTCCCATACCGAATCACCACCTTGGACAACTGAATCAAATACTGAAACCTTGAAAAGACAATCAAGTAAGTATGAAAAGTCAAAAAGGACTGCTTTTTAAAAGCACAAAAAAAGAAGTGAGTTCAGCTCTGTTGAAAGCTCACTACAAACATAAAGTAATTCATATATACCTTTGCACTGTCACGGGGTATGATCTCATCACCAACCCAAACAAGCAGCTTCTCATTGGCAGGAACTGGAAGACTGGGCAGAGGCAGATGGGGTTTCAATAAAGATGAGCCTCTTGCGTGGCACTTAAGCATGTTGTAGAAAGGCAAACTTTGTTCCAGCAAATCATACAAGGAAAATGGGAATGGCTGAAAATGAAAAAGAAAAATAAATAAATAAATAAATTTGAAGCGTAGATTAAGCTTCCTTGGTGGTTTTTTTTTTTAAATAAACAAAATTTTCTTTGTTCTTCTCATAAATCAACTATCCATCTCAGAATTTCACATACAGAGTTCCCTAAAAGGTGAACAGCTCCTTGTGAGTTTTGTGAGTTTGTGTCTGTAGCTAGGTGTATGTATATATACAGACAGGGCTTTCTGAAAGGCTGCATCTGCTGAAGCTTTTGTAGGATTATTCCTCTTCACATGCCATTCAGTTTTTCATAACCCTTTATCCTTAAATGTGGTATTAAACTCTGATTCTAATATTTATTATGAACACGATGCTTTCAATTTCTGATGTCATGTATCAAATTCTTAAGTCCCAAGAAAGATGAAGATAATAAACTATATGAGCTCATATCTTGTTAAAATGCACAATAGTTCTACCCAACCCAATTGGTTAGGCTTTCACAGAATCCTACCTCCTAACCTTCAAATAAACCAAGCATTAAATGTCACAAGGACAGAAAAAACATGGAGTATAGTATGGCAACAGATGCTGAACTTAATAAAGAGAGCTCCTAGTGCATAAAGGCCCACCACTTTGTGATAGGGGGAGGATCATATTTGTACACAACCTCCCCTTGTTTTTTTAGCAAAAAAATCTGTTATTTATTAGATTTTAAAAATATGAAGCATTCAATTATTTTCAATGAAATTCTAGCATCATGAGGATAGATCTAGTCAGAAGTCCTGCATAGTAAAATTCTAATCTAGAATTAATACTGCTTAATATTGTCTAACATTCAAAAAGTTTGGTCACCTAATTTAGTTCATGTAAACTTGCAGGAACTCTTGTTTTTAAATCGTGTGTTCTAAATACAACACAAGGAAGGAACTACATACCGAAGGATACTTCCTTTTTGTGGTGAAACCTGTTGATTTATGTACACTGCTATACCACCAAGGCGCCCAAACACCATCTATTGATTTTGGACCAGCTTCCCATCTAAAAATATTTGTCCAAAATTTGTCAAATTTCACATTTAGACCAAGATTTAGAGGAAGATCTCTCTCCCCCCCCTTCACTCAACACAAACACACACACAAGTTTACTCATTTCCAATTTAATTCAAAATAGTACACCAGACAACTTTTAACAAGGTAGATATATAGTGGCATCCAGTTGTTCCTAGTACCCTCAGTAAAGGCCCCACTCCCTTATTCAATGCAACCAAATTTATTCCATGTCTTTCCTATAAATAGAAAGTAGATCTAACATGGGTGTCATATAAGCAAAACAGTGTTTTAATTTTCAAAATAAAAGATTTGGCATACTTCAGCATTGCAGCTTGAAAAGGAATATCCAAGTCTTCACAAAGGCAACGCAAAGTGGCCTGCACATGAGCCAGAAGAACATTTTTTTTCTTTTAAATAGCTCCAGAAAATCACAAATGTAACCATTACATGACATCAAGTACCAAAATATCGATCAAGGAAATTTACAAAACTAAAAGCAAGGATTCAGGAAAATGAGCTAGTGAATACTTGCATAAGAAAAAGTACAAGCACCCCAAAGTAGTTAACTGAAAAGGTCATTTGGAGTAGAAGCAATCATATTTAAAGAAAGATATCCATCTAGAATTGTATCTTTGATTTGATTAAGGGCTTCTCACCTCCAAGAAGCCAGATCCTTCTTCTAAACATTCATCACCAAGCAACCATAAAGGCCAAAGTAACAAAATAAAGTGACATTTGTACATATACTGTTAATGATGCAGCTCAAGATATGCTGTCAATAAATTCCTTGATACAACTGTATCCCAGACCTTCTCACAGAGCAATGTATAATAGTTCACTCCGCATTGCAAGTTAAAAGTTTTCTGCTTCTTACTTCTATTCCTTTTTATTGTCATTCTGGTAAGATATCTACACTGACTAGTCAAGTTCTAGGTTTACATTACAACGATAATAACAATCACAAGCTTTAATCCCACTAGGTGCGGTCGGCTATATTAATTCTAGCTTTCCAATCATCTCTATCCATGGCCATATGTTTTGTAAGGCTATTATATACCCCATGTCATATTTAAAGGGTTTCTTACCAAATTAAAAACTTCCTACTTATTAGTTCAAAGCTTATATTACTACCTTGGAAACAAAACATCATATTACAAATAACACACAAACTCCATCCAGAAGTAGCATAAATCTTCTTATGTAGTATAATAAAAAAAATAAAATGAGAAAAAGGAAACACGCCAGATCAACACATTTATTAACAAAGCTTTGGAAACCTCAGGATCTTGTTGAAGGTCTGCTGCATCAATAACTGGTGGGAGCTTTCCTAGTTGGCAAAGTTCACTGTATATGGAGACCAAGTCTGCCAATCCCAGCTCAAGAAAGGATGGGGGCACAACCTTGTCAAAAGATTGCTGACAACAGAAGACAGATTAAACTTAGATCAAGAGATGATGGATAGAGAAATCATACATTCAAATCAAGGGTTATAGTATCATTCCAGCCTATCTAGGAATCTTTTTCCAAAGTATCATCACTAACAAGAACAGAGAAAGTTCATTGACTTGATACATTCTTAAATTCCAATAAAGACAATCAAAGAATATAAAATTCATGTATTTTTAATATTTTAAAAAATAGATAATTAACAGGAAAATGAATATATATTATACAGATAAAAGCCTTTTTAAGGGGATTTCATCTATCATCAATAACAAAAGGATGCTATTGAAACAACTTACCAATATCTCCAGTGGGTTTCGTATTAATATGAAGTGCTTTCCATTTTTCATCAACTCATCTGATAAACCAGGTAAGCGTTGTTTTGACATGTGCTGTAAAGAGGACAATATAAATTTGTGGATTATAAGAATGTGAAAACTGAACCAGTTCCTGCATCATAAGACAGCTTGATGAGATGACAACCACTTTTTCTGCATGTAAGGAGTCAAATTATGATTTTAGGTATTTACTATGGTATGGAGTACATCTCACTATTTTAACAACTAAGCCCCTGTTTGGTACCCTTTTTGGTTTTCAATTTTCTATTTTCATTTTCATTGTATTGAAAAAAAAAAAAAAAGGTGTTTGATTGCTTGTTTTCATTTGCAAAAAAATTGACAAAAATGAAAAAAAGAAAAGGTGTTTTCACATTTTCCATTTCCTTTTCATTTCCTTCTCCTCCCCTACCATCCCCATCTCACCACTGGCAACCTAAGTTGCAAGAGAAGTCAGACACACCCAACAAGTTGCTGGACAGCAGGTTAGGAGTTGCCAGTGGCAAAGAGGGAGGGGAAGAGAAAGAGAAAAAAATACAAAAACTCAAAAAAACAAAACTGAAAGCAAACAAAAGTTATTAACATGTCAAGATTTCACTTTTTTAAATGAGAAAGAAAAGCAAGCACACAAAAATATAATAAAAACCAAAACTAAAAACTTTGTTTGTAACATTGAATTAGGAAGAGGAGCTAAAGTGAGAGGGAAAACTATTCTTGATGTTTTCCCAACTTTGAAAATATTTTATGAAATAATAATGAGAGAACAGAAAAAAGAAATGACATATAAAATTTCTCACTTACTTCTGTTATATTTTCATTTGCTCATGGTTTGCCATAGTAAAAGAACAAGGAACAAAAAGTTCTTTTTCACTTTCTTGTCATTTTTACCACAAATTGTTTAATATTCTTATGGAAGAACAGACAATTCTGGCAATTTTCCACTTAACAAAATAATTATGAAGCATATAGTATTAGAGTAAAATGGCATGAAATTTTGTTAAACATTCATGATAAACTTGGGCAATATTGACTAATGATAGAGAACCTTGTAATTACCTTACAGAATGATATTTCTTTACTCCAGGACCAAAAATCACATCTTTCACAACCTTACTCCCATCAGATTCCTATTTATGCATAAAATTACAAGCATAAGAAAAAAAAAAAAAAAAGCCACATGAGAGGAAAACATGGCAATGTCAAAAATTGAATAAGAAAAATGTACTTGTAAGCAAATACAAAATTTCAAAAAAACATCAAAAGAATTATGTACTTATATTGTAGATCATACAACCAATAGCTAGAAAGCAAGCACCCAATTAAAAACTTTCCACTAATTCCTTTGATCAAACTATGTTTTGAACAAATTATGCCAAAAAGATAGTAGTGATTTGTCCGAGAAAGTAAACTACTTCTCCCATCAAAGAAAATTTATTTGGAGGGATGTTTAGCTCTAACCGGAGGCCCATGACAGTGTGCATCTTACTTTGTCCGCTATTGTCATGAAGTCTTTTAATAAGAAATTAAAAAAAAAAAAAAAAAAAAAGGAGAACAAACATATATATGAGTATAGAACAAACTATACCAGCATATGATCTGAGTAGAACAAACAATTTCATTTAATCTATACTGAAAAAATGCAATTAAGCTTCAGAC
>NC_068338.1:42800890-42877187 GCF_014633365.1 Diospyros lotus | reverse complement strand
AAAACAGATAACACGCACTTGCAACAAATCAAGTCCTAATTAGGAGAAGTGGAGAACATGTTACACAAATATACTGGGGTTGATTAGACAACATTGCAACCTCTCACAAATAATGCATACATAATGCCATTACCCATAGATCCCTGTTGTAAGCATCTAGAGTTCTCACTAACTAGTTTCACATGCAAGCAGAAAACATGAAACCTTTTACACTTAAGTTTTTTTTCCAAATAGCAAATAACACATATTGGACATCATGCATGAGTATTAGACTTTTTCTCATTGTCAAACTTTTCCCTTTTTTTCCCAATGGATTTAAAACAATTTATGAATGAAATCATTGGTTTTGTTGTCGGAGAACATTTATGAAATTAATCTATCATATATAATATACTTTTCATATATGATAGAAACATAATTTTTCATTACATGACAAAAGTATTTTTCTAAGAAGTGGAACAATCTGTCTAATTAAGCCCTTCCTAGGCTAACTCCTTGAAACCTTGTTCAAATCATTTGGGATAATCAAAACAACACTGTGCTGTAATCAAAGCAATTAACAGTCTATCCTCTATCACGACCCTGGGTTATGAGATGGGTAATTGTGTAAATCCCGGGGGGGGGGGGGGGGGGGGGGGTGTTGTGGTGTAGATTGGTTAGAAACAGTTAGTGGTCAGTTAGGGTTGCCTGGTGTTGTAAAACAGTTAGAAGCTATGGCTGTTAGCAGGCTGTTGGGGCTTTCACTTACTGCAACTGAAGGGTAATTGATGAACCCTATAAGAGGGTGGTTGTACAAGAAATAAGGCATGCAATTGAAGACTAAATTCCCTCCTTTCTGAATTCTCTCATTTCTCTCTCAATCTCTCCCTCAATTCTCTCTACTTCTAGATTCACTAAATTAACCCTTGTCAAATCCAAGGATCTAACAAAGTGGTATCAGAGATGGCGATCTTGGCAGCTGGCAAAGCAAGTCCGTTACATGAGTCAACGGAATAGGCACGATCAGACTAGAGGGGCATGACCGGAGCGGGAACCGACAACGAAGGGATAGGCAGTGGCTGGTGGGTTCATCGGTTCTATATTTGGAAGCATACTAGACCAATGCTTTGATGACATGGAACATCAACGATTGCAATTTGAGGTCGGTGATTGGGTAAGAAGGTGCCACTTGGGCGATCATTGAATCCCAACGATCACAACTTTGAAGGCAAGCACGACAGAAGCAGACCAAGTAAATTCCGACTAGTTTGGGTCGAAATTAAAGGCGAAGCGGTGCGACAGACCCGAGCGATCACAATTGGGATGAAATTTCTGACAATGATCACTGGACTCACAGCTGAGGTGGCGTGGGCAGACCAGGGTGATCATAATTGGGGCAGGGGTCCTAAGCTGGAATTGGGGTCTGTCAAGAAAGGAGACTAGGCCGAACAAGGGGGTTAATTCCAATTTCGTGTTAACTAGAGGTAGTGATCAGGGACAATAGTCATTCCAATTCCTTTGTCGACTGGAGGTAGTGATCAATGATCGGGGAGTGCTGATATTAGGACTCTCAAACAGGACCAACCAAAAGAGAATTCCCACTCGAATTCTTTTACACACTCACAGAATTAGAAACAATTAAGCAATCAGACAAAAAACAGAATGAAATATGACATAACAGAAAGATAAATCAAACCAGCAAAGAGACGAGATTTATCCTAGTTCGGAATGCCTTTGGCAAACCTACATCCAGCAGTCAACACCCCATAGAGCAGTCTTTATTCAGATAAATCGATCAGTACATCAAGCTTCTAACCCTCATCTATATCCCCGAGTACATACCACTCATTCTCTCAAGAATACACAAGACTAAACATTTAGCCTTTCTTTTTCAATAATGAAATCATTACTCGATCACAGATGAAATAGAAACACTCCTTGGATTGCCTCTCAAGTGCCTCACATGCCCTCTTATTTATAGAAAGGGCAGACATCCCAATATAACTAACTATTATTGGGATATTACAATTAGGCCCCCCAAAATACTAAGTAATTACACTTGGCATTTTAAACCTAATTGATCTAATCTTCCAGCTGATGCAACTCCAATATATTACCAATCTTCTATCGCATAAACTCTAAGAAAACACAACAGGGGGGGCATGGCAAAAGGAACAAGAATGAAGCAATTGGAAGCCCCCATAGGGAGACAGGCCTTTGCCACACTCAAGAACAATTGGAGGGGCGGTTTGAGTGGGTGGAGCTCGGCCTTTGCCAAATGCAAGAGGAGGTGAGTAAGGGCAGAGTCAAGAATGCGGCAACGAAGGATATGACGATGTCGTTGGAGAGGAGCGTGAAGGCTGAGATCATCGACATCCGAGGGGACATTTCCAATCTTAAGGAGGAGTTTGCAGGATTCAGGAAACAATTGAGTATTGTCCTACATTTGTTTTTGAGGCTTCCGAATGCAAGTTTGCCAGCTGATTTCCCTCCAAGAACAACCCCTGATCCGATCTCAGCCCCTGACAAGAGTAGGAAATCGCGACCATAATTTCGAACTTGTGGAGGTAGAGGATCGACTCAAATTCATGGCAAAAGCCTCCAACTGAGGGGGATTAACGAGCTAGGCTAATGTACCAATGCCGAGGCTAGAAATACCGGCATTTGATGGGACCAAGACATGTTGGTGGATTCAGCAATGTGAAAGGCTCTTTCACTCTTTTCATGTGGTCAAGAGTCAAAAGGTAAATCTGGTTGTGACATATCTTAATGACGTTGTAGATGCATGGTTTCAAGGGTGGAGCGACGAAAGATTTGAATTGAGTTGTCATTGTTCTTTCACCGAAGTGAGCACAAAGTTTAACAATGAGAAAAAGTATAACATAGTTGTTAAAGGCGCGCCTAGGTGCAAGGCGCCAGTTCGGTGCCTCGCCTAGGCCAAGGCGAGGCGAGGCCCTCGCCTTGCACGGTGAGGCGCCGAGGCAAGAGGCGCGCCTCATGAAACTTAGAAGTCTAATACTTTGCATGATGTCCAATATGTGTTATTTGCTATTTGGAAAAAACTTAAGTCTGAAAGGTATCATGTTTTCTGCTTGCAAGTGAAACTAGTTAATGAGAACTCTAGATGCTTACAACAGGGATCTATGGGTAATGGCATCATGTATGTGTTATTTGTGAGAGGTTGCAATGTCGTCTTAACCCCCAGTATATTTGTGTAACATGTTCTCCACTTCTCCTAATTAGGACTTGATTTGTTGCAAATGCGTGTTACTGTTTTAAAAACTATCAATTTCCTTGTTCATTTGTTATATGAAAAATCAATTTCTATGTTCATATGGATATGTGAGCATTTACATGAAAATATGATTCTTTTGCAGTAATTGATATATGAATTACGTATAAATTGTTATTATCTTTTACATGTTGAATGTGACATGAGATTTTATATTCTCCTCCAAATGGTCATGGCATGCTTTTGTTATTTGTGAGTCCATTGTGGACTCATCGTTGATATTAACATTTTTTAGGTTTTGGCTCGATGAGGCCGTGTATCTAGTTAAGTCATCCAACACAATCAGTTTTGGTATATACTATTCTTAGACACGCTCCATGTGGATACATTGACACTTAGAGTCCAATCTCGAGTTTTATATTTCTCTTTCTTATTGTTATTTGAATTTTTGTTCAAATTAGAAGGATTGGATTTAATTGTAATTGTGTTTTTAGATATTGATTATAAATGGGACCAATTCTATTTGGTAATGTAATGAGTAACTTTGTACAAGTGATTTGTTGGTCTCAAGAGTAGGGTCACCCTAGCATTTGGATCAACACCGGTCATGGATCCCCTTTTCTTGGTCGTGACAAATTGGTTCCTAGTAATGTCTAGAACAATGTTCTTTTGATTTTTTAAAAATGTACTGCCATTTTCTTTTTCCTTGATCAATTGTTCTACTTATGGCTGGTGATGTCTCTATCTTTTTTTTTTTTTGACAATTTCTGCTTTCTGTTTGTTAAGTTGGTCTCCCTTTTCCTGTTTCAGCAATGGATGATGACACGCCATCTGCAGGCTTTCTGTGAGAAGATATTTTTCATCCATTGTTGATTGCTTCGAACTCATCTAATCTGGAGAAGGCTTTAGAAGTTTTAGTAGAAGTTTCCAAAACTTTGGATGGTTGCTCGAACCTTGCTTCCCGAAATACTCTCTGCACAGTCCTGGAGCTCTGTCAAGATCAATTGAATTCTTCTTCTAGTCATCTTCTTGCAATGTCACTGAAACTCTTGAGAAACTTATGTGCGGGAGACTTGACCAACCAGAACTTGTTTGTTGAACATAATGGAGTGGGGATTGTCTGGAGTATATTGAATTCTATGAGCACTTCCAATTCAGATTACGGGATCATTCGAATGGGGTTGCAAGTTTTGGCAAATGTTTCATTGGCTGGGGAAAGCCATCAGCTTGCTATTTGGTATCAGTTTTTTCCACTTAAATTTATTGAGATTGCCAGCTTGCGGAGAAGGGAGACTTGCGATCCTTTATGCATGGTTATCTATACATGTAGCAATGGAAGCAGTGCGCTAATTGATGAGCTTTGTGCTGAGAAAGACTTGCCTATCCTGGAAGAACTTGTGGACAGCTTCAGCAGGTAAATTTTGAGTTTGTTTGTACTACCTCAAAGTCTTTCTACCCTGTCCTTTCTAGTTCAATTTCATGTTTCTAGTTGGCCAAATTCAGACTAATTTCTGTGTTATTTTTGTGCTCTTGCTAGTTGGCTTTGGAGAAGATTGGATAAAATTGCTTTTGTCTAGAATTTGCTTAGGTGAAAATCAGTTTCTTCGACTGTTCTATAGATTACATCCAGTTGGAAATTTTGAAAATGGTCAAGATATCAACTTAAGAGATGATCTTTTTGTGTCAGAACAAGCATTTCTGTTGGCTATCCTATCAGAAACTTTAAATGAGCATATTGGTGAGGTATCAATTTCCAATGATTTTGCTTTGTATGTTCTTGGAATATTGAAACAAGCAGTTGGGAATTTTGATTGGATGTTAAGGGTTACAAATGAGCCGAGCCTCAGGTCGGCATTCGGCTCGAAAAAAACTCGTTCAAATTTATTCATTTCGAGCAGAGCTTGAAACTTTGAAACTCGATTTGTAAACGACTCAACCTTGAGTTAGTAAAACTCGACTTGTTAACTCGCAAGCTAACTATATTAGAGACTCTAAGTAGACTTGATTAGAAATTCACGATTAAATATAATAATATATGTATATATAATATATATATTATTATTATTATATCATTTATTAAATTATATATTAGACATATATTTTATAAATATATTATTTAACATACATACATATCATCATCATCATCACTTTTCCTCTCTCTCCCCACCCAAGAAACCATTTTCTCTGCTCTATCTCTCTCACCAAGAAAACCCTTTTCCTCTTCCTCTCTCCTCTCTTTTTCCCTTCCCTAGGGTTGCAATCGAGCTCGGCTCGGCAAATATGAGCTCGAGTCGAGCCTGGAAGTTCGGCTCGAGCTCAGTTAACATAGTCCAAGCACGGGCTCGGCTCGTCAATTCGGTTGACAAGCCGAGCTCGGGCTCGAGTTCCCAAATAGAAGATACCACGGATAAGCAAAAAATCCCAAAATAGCACAATCATACCTTGACGAGAGCGGAGGATGCAGCGGCGGTCGGCGGCGAGAGGCGGCCAGAGCTGAGGATGCAGCGGCGAGAGGCTAGACGGGTCGGCGGCCAGAGCTGCGAGAGAGGCGACGGCGGCGGCAGAGATGGAGGATGCAGCGGCGGGCGGCGAGGCGGCGATGGGTCTCTCTCTAGCTGCTCCAAACCTTCACTAAAATTGCTTTGTAAATTTGCAATTCAAATTGAAAGGGCTAAATTAGGTTTACAACTTACAATACCATTAATATCATATAAATTATAAATTAATATTACATACTCCCTTATTTATTTTATTTTTTAATTATTTTTTATATATATCTTATCTATATTATTTTTTAAGTGTTTTATATTTTTATATTTTTTCAAAAAATAACAATAATTAAAAACATAATATTAAGGTGGTTAAAAAAAATTAGTTAAATGAAAAACATGCAAATGGTGAATTATAATATTAATTTGATTGATTTAATTTTTTAATTAATTAATTAATTTTTGTGATTTTTATATATATGATTGATAAGTAAGAGTGTGCGATGGTTTGGTTAAACTGAACTAACCGAATTGAATTGACCTAACCGATCGATTTGATTTAATTAATTGTATAGGAGCAGTCAATTAGGTTAGCATGTGGAGGGATTTGATTATCGATTTTTTGAGTTAGAATAACCGACTAAATCGAATCGACTGACATTTAAAACGACGTCTTTTAGTTTCTTCATAAAATGATGTCGTTTCATGAATACCCACATGTGTATTTTCGTTGTTGGCGATTAGTTCGGTTCGGTTAGTGTTTTCGATTCGGTTATTGATTTTCGGACGGTTCGGTTTGATTATAACCGAATGCACACCCTTAAATTGATAAGTATTAAATATATTTTTTTGATAATATATTTATTATAATAAACTAATGAAAATAAATAATTAGACTTCAAAAATAAGATATAAGATATAATAAATATATATTGTTTAAAAATTAATGTATGATGTTAGCATGTTTTGTAACATATAATATATAAAATAAAATTTATTTTACATATTATTCAAAATATGTACAAATTTTCATATCTTTTAAATAATTATTATATTTTCATGACAATCTTATTTATATATATTGATGTAATATTATGTAATTCATAATAATTTTATTTAAAATTAATAATAATTATAATCACCATTATAAATTATTATTTATTTTTGATAGAACTATTATGAACTATTATTGATTTTAGATAAAATTATTATAAATTTTACAATATCATGCCAATTTATAAATTTTATTTGTAAATAAAATACTTAAAATGTATATTTAATAATGTCTGTAAATATTAATTTTTTAAAATTTAATGTAACATTGGTCGAGTAAACTATATATCACTCGAGTGAGATATGCAGTTATTAGAGTAACTATTTTTAATATTTAAGTAAAATATATTTTTATTCGATTAATAGTTATTTTGAATCAATTAATAATACAAATGCATAGACTTATCATTTTAATCAAAATTTATTACTCGATTAAATATTATAGTTATAAACTAATATACCATTTAGTCGATTAATTATTTGATTATTCAATTAATGTTATTCTATTATATATTCAAGTAAAACAAGTATATAATCAATTAATCTCTTAAATATTTAGATCTTACTTGATTAAAAAAAATTAATCGAGCACAATACTTGTTTGTTGTTATTTAACTAAATATTTTTTTACTCGATTAAAACGATAATTATTCTATTAAACTTATATATTAGTTTATTAATTTTCAAGTCACAACATATTTTATTATCAATATATTCTATTAATGATATTATTATAATAATATAAAGTTTAATAATTTTATGTTAAATAATATTTTTATAAAATTATCAATAAATATATTAATGTATTTATAAACAAACATATTCACAAGTTAATAATCGAGCTTACTCGCAAGCATCTAATAGAGTCAGTTTGCAAGCTTATAATCAAGCTAACTCGTGAGTCTTTATTTGAGCCACCTTGGGAGTTATCGAGCTGAACTTTATTTAATTTAAGCTCGACTCGTTTATAAATTGAGCTTTAAAATTAAACTCAAATTTAGCTTGCTTAACTTAACGAATTCGAATGAGATTTTAACAAGTCAAGCACCGACCTGCTCGAACTAAAGAAAAATCAAGCAAAAAAATAACTTTTAATTTACTCAAACTAAGGAAAATGTTGAAACTCACATGTTAACGTTAATTACTCAAAACTCCCAAATAAATTATTCAAAAATATCAAAGAGATGGTATGAAAAGTTCTAAAGTGAAGGAAACGAATAATTTAGCTGGTAAGCATTAATTAACGGTTATTTATTATCTCTTTTTGAAGTGAATCAATTTTTACATTTTAAATGATTCATTATTTACTTATACTATGATTTATATATTTAAAAATAGAGTTATGTTATTTGTATTGAAAGAGTTTCATAGATTGATTTACAAGTGTGATATATGGCGAGAAATTAACAATATTTAAAATATAAATTGAAGCAATTTATTGTAATAAATTGTTGATAAATTAGATCTAAAAAAAAGAGGAGAAAGAAGGCGGGACAAGAGAAAATTGGCCAAACCCCTCTTTCTCAATTGGCAAAGACACAGCGACAATAGATATTAATGGTCTTTTCTCTGTCCTCATTCTTTTTTTTCTCAGCCTTCGTGTTTGTTTCTATTCGTCTTTGTAAATGCCATTGCTACAACAATCTCTGTAATTTGCTTCAAAGAATCCAAACCTAGTGCATTGCAAACAATATCGTCATCGTTCTCTTTTCTCTATCTCGCCAAACAGTTGATCCCCGTGGAAATTTCATTACATATCTTAACCCAACACCAAGCACTGAGGCGGCCTCTAAGAAAGGCTTCATCACCGTTCTAATGGAGGTGCCCAACACTCTTTGGACCCCAATGGTCGTGAGAGGGGTGACCAATAGCTAGGACGACGATCTTCAGAGAGGGAAAGTCAAGTGGGGCCAACGGTGTCCAACAATTGGGGCGTCGGTGTTCGGAGAGAGAGACGAGTGGGGCCAATGATGTCCTGAAAGGAGATGACGGGTGAGGGCGATAGTGTCTGTGAGAGAGAGAGTCGGTCATGTATGAGAGAGAGAGAGAGAGAGAGAGAGAGAGAGAAATGGTTTTGGATCATTTGAATCATTTATCACAGGGGTGAAATGGTCATTCAATTACTCTTGTAAACCAATATGTGAAACTTTTTGAAAAATTCTATTCGCAGCCACGATTTTACTCTCAGCAGCCACTTTTCAATATACTTAAAATAGCCTCAAGTAAAAATTCAGTTTTACCTTTCATTTACAATGCTCAACCACCCCCATTACACAATTACCTGACATCGCACTTTCTTCAATCGACTAAATTTTGTAATTTCTTCTTATCGATCGTTGTAATTACTTATGCCAAATTATGTAATTTTTTCTCGTTGACCGTCGCAATTACTTATTATTTCACACTCGTCATCGAAAACCTATTTTTTCCTCAAGGTCACTCATTTCTCTTATTTCACCTCCACACCCAGTCATTTTCTCTTAGAATATCAATGGAGAAAAACGTCGGATACAATGTGAAAACAAAAAACAAATGAAAATATAGGAATAGAAGAACGCATACACACACATATACATATATGTACATTTACACACATCTCTGCATACAAGACATATATATACATAAATATATATATATACACACACGCAATACCTACTACATAGACAAATCTATTCATATATATACACATATATATACATGCGCGTGTAGACACACATATATATATATACGCACACATACATATATATATATATATAAATAAACACAGTGGTCATGGGTATGGTGGCCATAACCGCCCATTCATGGCCCGCCATGCCCACTTTGTGTATTTATATATATATATATATTTGTGTGTGTTACGATCATAAGATTGTTACTTTTTCATGTCATTTTTTATTTTATTTCCTTATTATTTGAGAGACTTTGGTAGTGAAAATATGTTGCAATTTTTTTTCTTATTTTTTAGTTTAGTAGTTCTTATTTTTCTTCGAAGATTTGTTGTGTTTAAACTATGAAAGTCATTGAATAAACGGGGAGGAAAAATTTCATCTTGCTCAACTTGAGTTTGGGAGGAATGTTGGTCCCTCATTTCTGTAGAATTTTTATGCTAATTACAATATATATGTAACATCCCGTTCGAGCGATAGGAAGGACCGGAACAACTTACCCTGATGGGCCTACACGAACTTCCCAGGGGGTCACCCTTCATTGGATTGCCCCAGGTTAAGCACGCTTAACTTGGGAGTTCTTTGTCAACATTCAGCCCAAAAGGTATCCAGCTGGTATTGTTTCCTTTCTTACACTATCCTCGATATATTCTAACTTCTCTAGGCTCTCGGGGTATTACATTCTTCCCCCCTTAAGCACATGACGTCCCCGTCATGCGACCTTACAACTGGTCCCAGACCTTCTCCCCTTGGGGGCTGCCATCCTAGAAGCCTGCCAGAAGCCGCTCCTTGTACAGGCCCTCAAGCCCCGGCGCCACTCCCCGCCCTCATCGGACCGCCTTGGCCAAGGGTCGGCTCTGATACCACTTGTAACATCCCGTTCGAGCGATAGGAAGGACCGGAACAACTTACCCTGATGGGCCTACACGAACTTCCCAGGGGGTCACCCATCATTGGATTGCCCCAGGTTAAGCACGCTTAACTTGGGAGTTCTTTGTCAACATTCAGCCCAAAGGTATCCAGCTGGTATTGTTTCCTTTCTTACACTATCCTCGATATATTCTAACTTCTCTAGGCTCTCGGGGTATTACATTTGTTAAAATTCAGTGGCAGCGTCACTCTTTAGATGAGGCTACCTGGGAGCGCGAGGAGGAGATGAGGTGTCTTTTCCCCCAGCTATTCGAGTGACCAGACAGGAATTTGGGGACCAAATTCTTTGAAGGGGGGAGAAACTGTAACGACCCATTATTGGGTTTAGAATTTTAGAATGATATATTAACTTATTTTAGTTATTATATAAGTTGAGCAAATTTGATTCTTAATGTTGAAATAGATCTATGGGCTTGTATGTATGAGTTTAAATTAAATGGATGGGATAATGAGTTGGGCTTCAATTTATTTAAGGCAAATGGGCTAAGAGTTGGGCTTGGGCCTTTAAGGAAATAGAAGATGGGCATTTATTTGGGCTTAAGCCCAATACAAAAAAAAAAAAAAAAAAAAAAAAAAACATCCACCATCTACGCATCATTACTTCCCAACCCCATTTCTTTTTCTTCTTTCACCTTTTATTTCACTTCTTCTTTATTGTTTTTCACTCCCTCTTTTACTTCTCCTTTCTTCTTTCACTCCTCCTTTTACTTCTTCTTTTTCCTTTTACTCCTACTTTCTTCTTTCACTTCTTTTTTTACACCTTCTTTTTCTTTCTCTTTATCTCATTTTCTTCTTCTCCCCTCCCGACTTCTTCTTCTTCTTCTTCTTCTTCTTATTCTATTCTTCTTCTTCTTCTTCTTCTTGTTCTTCTTCCTCATCTAATACGCATTCTTTTTCTTCTCTACTGCTTCTATTCTGTTAAATTTTCTGTGGCAATTGGAGCTTCTGTGCGGGTGCTTCATCTTGATTTATTCATCCTCAGGCATGTATCCTTTCTTCTTCTTCTTTTATTTTTCTCCCCTTCCATGTGTAGCATCTCTATTAAATTTTTTCTATCTACATAGTATAAAATTCCTAAATATTGTGAGTCTATTTGATATCTCAAAAGGGTTTGATTCACCCCAATATTATTCTGTGAATGACATTTTTCACCTCCATTATGATGGGAGTTTGTTCACCTTCATTGCTCATTGTAGAGTATTTATTGGTATATCTTATATGTGAATGATGTCTGGATAATTAATGTCTATACCCGAATGTCCCATGAAATTGTGGAAAAATATCAAGTTAATGTGTGAAAAAATTCGGATGCTACAGTACCATATAGTACCTATACAGTATCTCAATACAGTACCTATACAGTACCATACAATACCTATACAGTATCTCAATATAGTACCTATACAGTATCTTGATACAGTACCTATACAGTATCTCAATACAGTACCATACAGTACCTATATAGTATCTCAATACAGTACCATACAGTACCTATATAGTATCTCAATACAGTATCTCGATACAGTACCTATACAGTATCTCGATACAGTATCTCGATACAGTACCATACAGTATCTATACAGTATCTCGATACAGTACCATACAGTACCTATACAGTATCTCGATACAATACCATATAGTATCTCGCTATAGTATGATACCGTATTCGTACAGTATACATACAGTATCTTGCTACAGTACCATACCGTATCCGTATAGTACCCCGCTACAGTACCCATCCGAAATTTTTTATTAATATTAATTAAACATTTACTTAATGTATTAGAGCGATTGTATGGTGGAAAAATAACAATTTTTGCCATAACATTCTTCAATGGTATTAAATGTATATTGAGAACGAGAATTTAAATTTTACATTGCTGGTAAATGCATACATGATGCATACATGTACATGATGCTCATATATATATGTTATTAGCGCACTTATTATTTTGCGCGGAAATAAAGGGTACCCTAGGAGCGCCTGACGCGGGACGAGGTGGCCATAGCCCGGCAGGTTGTGCTCGATACGTTATGTGTTGATTTACTGATATGATGATTAACGCATATTTTGCATCGTGGCTTATGAGCCTATGGGATTTATACTTATGATGTATGCACTTGTATGATTATACATGAACAAAAATTTGAAATTTATAATTCTATGAGATATGATTTCCGACTCATATAATTGAATATTGATATGAAGTCGTTGTACACTCCTCTCGGTGTCATCATGATTTCTCTTTCTTCATACTGCTCCTTTGTACTAGAACTTGCTGAGCCTTGTGGCTCACTTGATCTTCTTATGCCATTCCAGGTAAAGGTAAAGCAGTCATTAAGGGCGAGTCCAGTGGGACTACAACCCAAGGGTAGTGGTGTACAGAGGCACTCAACTCGGAGATCCTAGTTGCGTTTTGGTGAGGTAGATTGATGAGATTTTAAATTGTTGTTTTACATTAGAGCCTCATATTCGGTTTGTATGGCCTAAGAGCCTAGATGTATCAACATTGGTTTGTAACGAAAGTTATTGATATTCCGCTGCGTGAAAATAGATAAATGTGTGTTTATTATGAGGTATTGTTCTATATCATCCTTGTGATGACCTCCTTTCGAATGTCCTATGCTAGCGGGTACATTCGGGAGTGGGCCCTTACAATATATATATATATGTATTTATGTGTGTATAAAGGAAGATTTGAGGATGTGTTTTAGTAACGACTATGTGACGATAGAAGAGGGTATTTTTAAAAAAAATTGACTATAAAAAATTATTAATGTGATTGCAAAGAATAAAAGAGAAAAATAAATTTTTTATGACTACGAAAAGCAAAAAAAGGTGACTGCAAATAAAATCTCCCTTAAAAATTGCATAACTCTTAAAAATAGCTTTGTCTTTACAAATAGCATAACTCTTAAAAATATTATCAAAATTTACGCCAAGAGAAAGCTCGTAAGATAAACCTTAACAATACTAAAATCATTGATTGGCATGGTACCAATCACTTCCACCTCAAATCCTATTATATTTTACATTTGTTCCAATAAATAGATCATTTAAAGTCAAAATTTCCAAACCAATTATCATTATTCTCCACAAATATATTTATCTTGCAAAATACATTTGAAAAAACTAAACTAAACTATAAAGATCCTAAATTCTAAAAGTATATAATATAGAACAAATAATTCAAATTAGACAGAATTTGGATAAAATTTATCTAAAATTCCATACAAATAATGCCTCGTATAATTGTTGGATTATAACATCACCATTTTTCACAACGGCCTCAGGCTGAATAATTAACAAACATCATAGATTTTTTTTTTTTTTTATTACAAATGACAATTACATATCAAGCATTAATAAGTTAACCTCACTATATAACCCCTTGTAGTCGCCCGACTACCGACATTTACTCCGAAGTTTTCGAAATTCGGTCGTCATCCTATTTCATCTTCAACCCTTGCCTCCATTCCGCCATTTGTGCGCCTATCACGTATGCATAACCAGGAAAAAAAGGAATTTCACAGTAAGAATTTACATGAATTATTGTCCTCATACACATGCCCCAGGTAAAGGGCGGTGTTCTAAAGCCACTAAAATCCCATGTGAATTGTCATCATTTCGTGCTGTTTTGTTAACAAGTTTTACAATTCTAGAACCTTATGTTGAGACTCAATAGGTCTTGTCATCTACAAATTTACAGCATTTTCCAACAACAAACAAACAACCATGCCTTAGAAACTGTGAATTAGCATTGGAAAAAAGGAGAGCAAGTCTTGGTAACAATAATAAGATTGGTCACTAAACCCTAAACTAAAAGTTCACGGGTTAGAGTTTTGGATTTCTTTATAATAAGGCTGCCCATAAACCGACCCCCTTGAAAAGTGTGGATTAGCATACTGGAAAATTCCAAAAATGAAATCTACCAACTAGAAAAAGCAGGAATGCAGAGGTGAAGCAAGTGAAAGAAAAGCATGCCTTGAGGAAATGCAGTTTTCAAGCCTCCTGATAGGTGGGTATGGGCACTCCTGATCCTTCTGTCAGATTTTTGTAAGCAATCTGCAACCTTCGAGTTACTGGTCCCACTTGTCCATCCCCAATTTCACGCCCATCAATCTTCAAAACCTAGTAAAGGAAGTCCCATAAAATGTCTTTAACAATTATGATGAGAGAGCAATCTTGCAAGATAACAAGGGAACCAAGACCACCAAGACCATCAAAAATCACAGTGCACCAATATAACAATTCCAAGCCTTAATCTCACTAGTAGGGGATGAGAATTAAAGGACCACAAAAAAAAATAAAATAAAAAAAAATCTAGTTGTCTCAACTGCTTGTTGAATTCAGAGTAATAAGATTACCCAATTCTATTTATTTATTTGCCCAATCCTATTTATTTGTTGAATTCAGAGAAGTAAGTTGAGCTTGCATTGGCATGATTGATTTTTCCATCTAAACCCAAATCCCAACCCCTATACATGATTGAGCTTGAAGTGGGCAACCAAAGTTGAAACGTGACACCACTAAAACTCCTAGGAGCAGACACAGGCTACGGTCAGATATTAAAACCCTAACACCATCTACAGAGATAATATGTTTCTGAAATTAACATGCCATAAAGAGCACAAGCATAATTGATTAAAATTGATCTTAAGCTTGAGGCCTAAAAATATTGAACTTAGCTTCTGGCTTCTGCTGGTTGAGCATTTCAAAAGAAAGGAAGAATATTCATGGAGGACAGATAAAATTCAAAGATAACCTCACTAACTGAACCAAGTTTTTTTTTTTTTTTTTTGGCTCTCCTGTGTGTGTGCACATGCAAGTGTGTTTCTCTGTTTGGGTGGGTGGGTTTGGGGTGTGGGGGTGTACATCACTCCAGAAAAAGGAAACGAACATACTGGGCTGAGTTCTCCCATTGTTCCTGTTGTCCACACCTGCAATGAAAACACAATATAGTTAAATTGCAAAAACAAATGTGTCATAGCAGAAACATTGTTAAAATTTGACTGGACTAGGAATTGGTTCAGTTCATTGTAATGGATTAAGGTCAGTCAAAATTAAGGGATAGCATGTCTTGTGTGGTCATTCTCAAGGTACTTCTGGAATAGCATAGTAGTTCAATCAAGGTATTGCTAAAGGATTGGCTGCTGTATAAACTTGTTTATGCATATGGTGAATAAAAGAGTGTCCCACGAAGATGACAAAACTCTTAACACTTGTTAAAGATAATACCTGATAATAAAAAAATTAACAGAAAAGCCCACAAACTAAGTTAGAAATTTCAATTAACATTTAAAAGAAAAAAAAGCTTACAAAATTAAAGATATTATAGTTAAATTACAGAGTGGCAACATGCTATCCACAATGCTAACAAATTTTCAAGTTTAACTATCTCAAAAGCATTTTAGTTGTAGGTGTCAGTCATGCACAAAGTTCACTATGATATAATTTTTATATGTCGTGCTATGTTGAAGATTGGAGATTTCTTAGTATTTATTCCTAAATATATCTTCTTTCCTAAACATGTCCTCTTCTTATTTCTTAGGATTATTGGAGATTTCCAAGATTTTTTTTTTTCTGTTTTTATCTTTCTTTCCCTTTTGTATATTTCGTGATCTTCTCTATTATTCTCTTTTCTAAGATATCAGGATATGATCTCCTGATCTCTAGTATATATTGTAAAGCAAAATTCAGTTCAAGATATAGAAGAATTATTTCTTTCTTCATGGTTTCAAAGCGGCTCGTACCCAAGTACCTCTAACCCTTTAAGTTATCCACATTTTCCTGTCAACCTTCATTGCTGACCTCTGTCCTTCCTGTGGTTTCTTGTTAGCCTTCATCACCATCACATTTGCTGCTTTGGCCTTCATTGACATTCTTGTTCCCTTCAATCTCCTTCATTGTTTTTTGATTATTCGATGGGAAGATGTTGGAGACTTCTGAGAATGTGATGTCCAATCCTGGAGCTGTTTGTGATTTCTCCTTGACTGGTTCAAGTGGAGAGCTTCAAAGCATCAATGTCGTTTATCGCTTGAATGAGAAGAATTATCTGCAACGGTCACAGATTGTAAGGACACTCTTGAAGGGAAAAGGGAAGATTAGCCACTTAGATGGGACTGGTCTCAGTAGTGATGACCCTAATAAGGGATGAGGAGGACTTGATGATCATGTCCCGGAAATGGAATTTAATACAGCCAAAAACTAGTAGAAATCTCTTGTTCCTTCCTACAATGCAGGGAGACGCTTCAAAAGACCTACTACATGAAGTAAGATGCTGTAATGATTTACGAACTGAAGACCAAAGTTTAATCTGTGGTACAAGGTTATCTCTCTGTTACTAAATATTATAACTATTTAAATGGTGTTTAGCTTGAAATGGATCATTATCAAGATCTTAAGATGAAGTGTGCTGAAGATACTAAAGTCCTACTTGAATTTCTTGAAAGGGATAGGTTTTTTGAGTTTCTAGCAGGACTAAATATGGAATATGATCAAGTAAGAGTGCAAGTGTTGGGGAAGGATCAGCTACCACGCCTTAATGAGGTTTTCTCCATAATTGGAGCAAAGGAAACTAGGAGAGCTGTTATGCTTGAGACACAACCGACCGAAGGTTCCGCCATGATGTCCAAGAAAGGTGCAGATGATGGAGGATATAAGCCATCTAATCCAGAACAAGGCTCCTCTAAGCAGTCCAACTGAGATGGATTGTGGTGCTTCTACTGCAAAAAACCTTGACATACAAAAGATAACTGCTTCAAGCCTCATGGGAAGGCTCAAGTATTGGCTAGGAATGGTGGACTCAAAGGAAAGACGCCAAGCCAAGCCAATCTTGCTAATAAGGAGGATATTTCTCAAGAGAAACCAGCTGTTAGTAGAGAATTCAGCAAAGAAGACATTGAAAGGCTGAAAAGTTTGCTTAACTCCCTCACTAAGACTTCTGGTATGTGTTCATTGGCTTAGAGTGGTAAGTGTCTCGTTTTTTATTTCTCTAAAGCTTCCAACATCTTCCATTCCCAATCATGGGTCATAGACTCTGGTTCTACCGATGACATGACTCACTACCCAAATAAATTTGACAATTATATGGCTGTCCCTAGAAATCAAAAAGATCTTTGTTGTTGATGGATCAGCTGTTCCAATTGTTGGTCACGGCAACATGGAAGTTACCCCTCTCCTTTCTTTACCTAATGTCCTACATGTTCCCAAACTGTCAACCAATCTTCTCTCCATCTCCAAAATCACCAAAGACTTGAATTGTACAATCAAATTTTTTGATACTTATTGTGTTTTTTAGGATTGGACCATGGGGAAGACAATTGGATTTGCTAAGGAACGGAACAGGCTGTACTATCTTGAAAGAGACTAAAGGTGACTTCAATGGGTAGAATCAGTTGTTACTATGCTTACCTAATAATAGCTCCATCTCTTCAGAAAGATCCAAATTTGAATTCATCATTGAAGGCATGGCCATCCTCCTTTTCAGCTTCTTAGAACTATGTTTCCTTTACTTTTTCAAACATTTCAATTGAGAATTTTGATTGTGATGTATGTGAGTTTGCAAAACATCATTGTGTATCTTTCCCTTTGAGTTCAACATGATCATTTAAACCATTCTCTTTAATTCACTGTGATGTTTGGGGTCTACCAAAATTCCCAATATCACTGGTGCTAGGTGGTTTGTTTTATTTATTGATGATTGTACCTGTTTAACTTGGTTGTGCCTTATGAAAGAAAAATCTGATGTGACCAAAATTTTTCCTTGTATTTCATAGTATAATCAAAACTCAGTTTAGGAAAATATTAAGAGGGTTTGATCTGATAAAGGAAAGAGTATTTTAACTAATTTTTGATCTCCTTCTTTTAAGCACAAGGAATAGTTCATGAATTCTATGTGTTGACACTCCCTAACAAAATGGGGTTGCTGAACATAAAAACAAACATCTCTTAGAGGTTACTAGGATGTTACTTTTTCAATCTAATGTTACTAAACATCTTTGGGGAGAAGCGATTTTAAATGCTACCTATTTGATAAATAGGCTTCCTTCTTGTGTCATTGGCAATCAAAGCTCTCTAGGTATGTTGCCCCAATTGTTTATTCCCAAAAATATTTGGTTGTACTTTGTATGTTCATGTCCATAAACAATATCGCACTAAGTTAGATTCTCGAGCCCTAAAGTGTGTCTTCATTGGTTATTTTAGTCATTAGAAATGGTACAAATGCTACCATCCTCCTAGTCATAAAATCTTAGTCACCACGGATGTCACTTTTTGTGAAACTAACCCCTTCTACTCAGACCAGTTCTCTCACTTTCAGGGGGAGACTTCCAGGGAAAATACGAGTGTGAATTTGAATTTTCCTGATGACTTTCTACCTAGTCGAGCAATGGTGCAACAGCCTACACTCACACAGCCTCTGCTAGTACAACAGCCTACAGGTACACCCAAACTTCCTAATACCGAAGAAGTCCCAAAATCCAAGTCATTCAAACCACCTCAACTAGAATTTAAATCTCAAAATGTCCCTCAGGTACAGCAGTAGTCACAACCAAATCAAGCATCTAAGGAATTGAAAGTTTACTCAAGGTGTATACAGCCCAATCTGGACCAAAGACAGATCCATGACTTTGAACCAAGTCCAGGTACTGAAATAACACTTTCTCCCTCATTTATTAGTGAGCACTCTGACCTTGATCTTCCTATTGCAGTAAGAAAAGGAACCAGAAAATGCACCCAGCATCCCATATCTGATTTTGTGTCTCTAAACGATTGTCCCTTCAACATAAAAGTTGTCTTACCACTCTAGATTCCATCAATATACCAAAAACAGTTCAGGAAGCTTTAAGGAATAAGAAGTGGGCACAAGCCATGAAAGAGGAGATGAATGCATTAGAAAAAATCAGACTTGGGAGACTGTTCCTCGGCCTAGAGAAAAAGAAACTTGTGGGATGTAGATGGGTTTACATTTTTAAGTATAAAGCTAACGGTTCTCTTGAAAGGTACAAGGCAACGTTAGTTGCAAAAGAATATACTCAAACATATGGAATTGATTACCTTGAAACCTTTGCACCAGTAGCCAACATCAACACTGTGAGGGTCCTATCGTCGTTAGCAACACAATTTGATGTGAAGAATGTTTTTCTTCATGACGATTTGAAAGAGGAAGCGTTTATGGAGATTCCACCTGGTTTTGATGGAAGAATTGGACCGAGCAAGGTGTGTCAGCTAAAGAAAGCACTATATGGGTTGAAGTAGTCACCTAGGGCATGGTTTGGGAGATTCACAAAAGTTATGCTGCAAAATGGGATATAAGCAAAGTTAAGGGGATCAGACATTGTTTATTTCCAAAAGACAATGCAACCTTTGTTATGTCGAAACCTAAATGTTAAGTCAGCAAACATACCAAGGGAGGTAAGGTAACTATCCTATTTGTTTATGTTGATAATACAATTGCTACTAGAAATGATTAAACAAGAAAAAAGGGTCTTAGAGATTGCTTAGCCCATGAATTTGAGATTAAGGAGTTGGGAAAATGAAAATATTTCCTTTGGATTGAGGTTTCTCACTCCAAACAGGGATCTTTATTTCTCAAAGAAAGTATGTTCTTTACTCAAGGAGATTGGAAAGCTTGGTAGCAAATCAACAAATGTCCCTATTGAATAGAACCACATATTAGGCAAAGAAGAAATAGATAGTGTTGTGGATAAAGGGAGCTACCAAAGACTTGTTGGGAAATTAATTTATCTATCACACACAAGGCTAGATATAACCTATGCTATCAATGTAATGAATTAGTTTATGCATGATCCTAGGGAAGAGCATTTACAAGCAATTCAGAGAGTACTTTAGTATCTCAAAGCTACACTTGAGAGAGGATTGCTATTTAAAAAGGTGGTGAGCTAACCCTAAAAGTTTATACAAATGCTGACTATGCAAGACCACCTGTTGATAGAAGGTCTACTACAGGTTATTGCATGTTTCTAGGAGATAATCTTATGATATGGTGGAGAAAGAAGTATTCCGTAGTTGCTAGATCAAGTGTTGAAGCAGAATTCACTTGGATATAATTTTTATATGTGGTGCTATATAAATCCTGATGGAAATGTGTTCTTCTAATTAATGGTTAAAGAAAATTATAATTATGAATATAGAATTGAATTTCAATAATAGCAATCAATATAAACTTTCTGATAGGCTTCCCCTAGAAAACTTTATGAAGCCCTGGGAGCTGCCCACAAGGTCGCTTTATTTGCTTGGACTGTCACCCTGGTTTCATGTTGACCATTAACAATCTGAGTTTGCAAGCTGGTGTTTCCACCCCAAGGTGTACGGTGATTTTCCCAGATGTACTGACAATTGTTAAGTTGATATAATCTGGAGTCATACAACAAACAATATCTAGAAGAGCAAAAAATAAATACCTCATCCGCAGTATGGAACTCTGATAGACTGATACGTCGCTCCTCTAAAATGATATTTTCCTTTACCACAAGGTCCATGACCTGTAAAACATGGATCTCTGTTACCATCTAACATTAAAAAAAATAATGATAATGGGACTAACATCTGTTATGTCAATCACCCAAAAATCAACATATGGATCATCTACATGTTTTAAAAATAATTTTGAGAAATTAGAAACTTTTATGTAATATTTTTTCCATTACTGAACCTTTTCAACCAGCTTGTTTGTGTAGTCAGGTTTTCAGCAACTAATAGCTGACGTTGTTCAATTTACATTGACTTGAATTTGTCGTACCTTACCAACTGATGATCTATAATGCAAATCAAATGGTAATTGCCCCTTGATTTGAGATGTGTTGTAATTCTACTAAACATGTAGTAAAGAGATGAAAGGACACAAAAGCATACCACTCGTATTTCTCTTAATGAATTATCCATCAAGACAATGATCCCAAGTTATACAAAAAAAAAAAACCTCCAAATTTCTTAAATGTGCAGAAGACGCTGAGTTCCACATGGCTCCACAATCCTCCATAAATTGACATCATGACTTGCCATGCGGCAGCATTGGGCCATTCCCTGAATGAAATGCTACAGATATGCCTCATAAGTGGGCTTACAAGGAGCTGCACCCCTTTTTTCCTTGACCTTTCCGCAATAGGGATCAACTCAGTAAGGAACGCATGCAATGGCTTACCCATATCCAGAGCCATGAAAATGACATTCTCACCAGCTTCAGTCAAGAGGCACTGTCCTCTATCCTGCCTTCTCATCAAAATATATTGCCTCAACATACTGATGCGGGACAGTAGGCAGATAAGAGATTAAGAAGAAGAAGAAGAGAAGAAGCCAAGAAGGAAAAGCCGAGAGAGAGATACTTTTATGCAATCTTAAAACAGTGGGAAATAAGATATATGGATTTGTATGCTGGAAAAGGTAAGAACTTAGATAGGTTGCAGTCTCTGTCCAGTTCCTCAGGCTCAAGGCGCACTAAAACATGTCATCTCGTAGTCATGTAGAATTTAGAATAAAAGGTCAAACATTCCTAACAGGGGGGGGGGGGGGGGGGGAGAAAGAAAACAGAAGGAAGTTTTTTTTTTTTTTTTTTTTATCATCATCAAACAGAGCAAGAAGTTGCAGGCATCTTAAGGAGGGAAGTTCGTGCTACTTACAGTTGCTCGAGTTACACCAGGAAGACAATAATCAGCGTGAGGTGTTAGGACACGGCCTTTCTTCACTAAGAACTGCATTAAGATTGATTAACAATGTTCAGTCTCAAGATTCCATGCAATATCTTCAAATGGTAAGTCATTTGCAACGATGAGACATTTGAAATTAGCAAAAAGCCAATGGCAATTCTCGCAAGTACACAGAAAGGTGGAATCACCAATAACATGTTTGTAGCATTTATAGATGAATTGGCATTGCAAAATGAGCAGAAGCATTACAATGTTTGTAGCATTCGTTTCAGACACATAACCATCCTTATCAAGCATTATGGCATCATCAGCATTTGCATTATTCCCTTCTATCTGCATCACCATGAAAAATTCAATTCACCAGAGTCAAATCAGAAAGATCACATACTCAAAAGTCAGATGATAAATATTTCTTTACAATGTTAATCAGAGTATCAGATTCTACTGCACCTATGTAGGCATGTAGGATAACAGTCACATGCCATATCAATTATCAGGTTATCAGAAACAACTAATAAGTCCCTAATTAAGATGGTCTGCAGAATGAAAGATGTTGCCCCTCAGAAGACAACCACAGAAGCAGAAGCTTATGTTATCTTTATAGGAGTGATCGGCCATAACCTACTTTATCTGAAATTTCCTCACTCGCATACTCATTGAAGAGAAGAAATATCATCAAATCAGCCAAACAATATCGCTCCATAAAACAGACGTCATCTTCAATTTTGAAACTTGCAAATAGAGCCATACCTTTGCAAGTATGTTGTTCAAAAGGTTGTTATGGTGAATCTTTGAATCCAAATTCTGGAAGAGACAAAAAACAGAATAAGAAAAAAAATCCCTGTTATTTAAATGAGAACAAGAAGTGTATCAACCATCAGTAGTTCATAGTTGCAAACAAATTATAATCATAAGTACATTGCTTTGTTAGTTTGGTTAAAAAGGTACAGATTTTACTGTGTTGCTAAAGAACTGACTTGAGATTAGCCATAGAAGAACAAATATTATTAAAACAAAATAATTCTATTCGTTTGGAGAAAGACCTCTAGGTGCCAACTTTGAGAACAATAAATCAAGGAAGAACAGGACCTTAAAGGTGCATGCAAAACCTCTAAGGACATTAAAGACAGAAAGTATAACATTCTAATACTAGCAATATCATAAGACACAGGCAATATATTCTTTCTGCAACCTTCTTGGCAAATTTCCTGGTGAACAGACAACAGCATCAACAAAGCCAATTAAGGAATTTGAAAGATTGAACACAACCATAGCACAGATTAGCTGTACTGTGAATTACAGTTACAAACTCCTTTGGGGCCAACTTCTAATAATAATAATAGATTCTAAAATTTCTACTTGTTCAATCATGCCTATGCAAGTCTCTACATCATGCTGATAAGTGCTAAATGTTCCTCTTTTAGTAATCCCAATATCATTAATATCAGCAAGAATTACCTGGTACCAAAAGCTACCAGCATATTTCCAAGAATATACAGGAACCAAGGAAGAACCCTCCATCTATTTTCAAGTTAAAGAGACATACAAGGTTCTTTGGTTTCCCAAATTACACATGACCACCAACTGAATAAAATGCATACACCATGAATCTTACATTGGGTGAATTACGCCGTGTAGTAGCAGTTACAAGAGTTATACCCTTTGCATTATCATAGACAGGTGGCTTCCATTCAGCAAGAACTGCGTATGTACAATAATCAATGTAATTACAGCATATAAAAGGGAAAGGTATAGAGTGACCTAACTCTGACAATAATAGAAGGATAGATAGTACAATGAACACAGTAACACACTGGTTTCATCATTTAAACAACTTTCTTGTTAACAACATCAAAGCACACCAGCAGCTCTTGATGGGATGATAAGTCTCACAGGTTATAATGCTGCACAAAAGTTTTTCTGGTAATATCTTATAACATTTTTTCTTGACAAATTTAAATAATTTTATACCAAAAAAGGGGATGTAATACGGGAAATGCGATCAGCATAGTAAGTAATGATTCTCTCTGGCAAAGGAATCGTCAATGACATTTTTAACAGCAAAAGATGAAACCACAAAAATTTCCTGATATGTAAAGACAAAAGTATTCAACAAAATCACTTTTAGAATTCAGCAGATCCAGATAGTTAAGCGTGTTTATACAGTTATTTTCAAGTTTTCATGTCTTTGTTTCAGATAAACATGTTTTAGTACAAATGCAATGTAGGTTTGATAAAACAGAATATCAAGCCTTAATCTCACTAGTGGGGTCGGCTAGATTCTGTAGCTCACAATCATCTCAATCAATGACCATATGCCAAGAAAAACTTTTCTTTTTCTCAATTCGAAAATATTCTATGAATAGAGAAAATTAGGATGAGCCAGTATGCCCTGAGACTTCAATCCCCAAGAAATTCTCAGATAAGGTTGAAAAATGAGATGACATGTTACCGATTAATGTGCATCCATAGAGATTAAAAGCTGGACTCATTCCTGAAGTAACCTGACAAAGAACATGGTGCAGTAAGTTAAGCATATACTACAAAAATGTTTTTTATGTTGGTAAAAGCATCTATAAACTACAACCATTCACTGATGATATATCTGGAATCTGGGACTATTCAGTCAATGATTTGAGTTTCAGCAGGAAACTGGGGTGACAAAGAGAACACAGACCCATTACTATTCTCTAGTTCTAGTCATCTCACCTCATGTTCTCTCCTTCCAGTGATAAAGTATCCACATTATACAAACTTTACCTAGGAAATCCGAAGGAGAGGGGTGGGGGGTGTGTTGTTAGACAATGACAAACCTTCTTGCCACGTGTCAAGCTTAGACGGATGTGTGCATTATCAAACATTCCATTCCTAATAAGAGTGTTAAATATTGCTTCCTTAACCTGCATTTTGTTGCATACAGTGACATGTTAGATAATGACCCATTCTTCTAAAATGGTAAGCATCTCAATCACATGCAAGTAGGAATACTTAATTGCCTCCATAACACTAACCTCTTCACGAGTCGGCACATTATTGAAGGCCAGAGCTTTTGCTGAATCAAACAATCTGACAATGTAAAATGAGGGCATCAATGATATTGATAAGAAAGAGTGGACATCTTGTCCTTGGAGCTATATAAATAGGAAACTAGATGAGGAAACAGAATTTCCAAAAAAGAGCTTAAAATACACACTAATTGTATATAAAAAAAAAAGAGCGAGAGAGAGAGAGAGGAGTTTAATTTAATTATCATTATCACAACCATTAAGAAGACCAACAGAGGCTCCCCTATGAAGAGAGTGGATGGAATGGAACAAATATTTAGCAAAAGTGGTAGAGAAAGACCAAGAAAAACTTGGTGGGAGACACTTGGGTAAGATATTAGTTATAAGGGTTTTACACAAAAAAAAAAAAGAAGAAGAAGACCGTAGATATAAAAATGATTGGAGAGCTAAAATTCATTATGTAGTCATCCCTACATGGTGGGATAAGGCTTGGTATCTTGTTATCACAACCATCTGAATGCATATGTACAGCAAGACAATAAAAGATTTCAAAACAATTAGAATTATAAGATATAATATGTAGACAATTGTTCATTTATCCTGCATATATAATATAACTGAGAAAAAGTTATCTCTGTACTAAATACATATCTATCTTGTATAATAATGAACTTTCCGAGACTTCACTTTCACAATTGATACTTGTCACAAATTATTTGTTTACTATAATATGTTTCTTACCATGGTTATCAATTATGTTTGTTTGCATCCAGAATGTACATCAACACAATATGCTTTAAGAGCTTTGAGCTACTGCATGAGCATATGCCCAGGGCATATGCTTGCAAAAAGAATCATTTTTTTTACAGCAAAACAACAGCATATCAGGCCTTAATCCCACTACATGGGGTCAGCTAAAAGGAATCAATTTTTTTGTCAAGCAAAATATTCTCCTTGACTGACCTATCTAGATGCTCCTCAAGCTTAAATATCTTCCCATTGTAAATACGAAGTCCCTCCCATACCGAATCACCACCTTGGACAACTGAATCAAATACTGAAACCTTGAAAAGACAATCAAGTAAGTATGAAAAGTCAAAAAGGACTGCTTTTTAAAAGCACAAAAAAAGAAGTGAGTTCAGCTCTGTTGAAAGCTCACTACAAACATAAAGTAATTCATATATACCTTTGCACTGTCACGGGGTATGATCTCATCACCAACCCAAACAAGCAGCTTCTCATTGGCAGGAACTGGAAGACTGGGCAGAGGCAGATGGGGTTTCAATAAAGATGAGCCTCTTGCGTGGCACTTAAGCATGTTGTAGAAAGGCAAACTTTGTTCCAGCAAATCATACAAGGAAAATGGGAATGGCTGAAAATGAAAAAGAAAAATAAATAAATAAATAAATTTGAAGCGTAGATTAAGCTTCCTTGGTGGTTTTTTTTTTTAAATAAACAAAATTTTCTTTGTTCTTCTCATAAATCAACTATCCATCTCAGAATTTCACATACAGAGTTCCCTAAAAGGTGAACAGCTCCTTGTGAGTTTTGTGAGTTTGTGTCTGTAGCTAGGTGTATGTATATATACAGACAGGGCTTTCTGAAAGGCTGCATCTGCTGAAGCTTTTGTAGGATTATTCCTCTTCACATGCCATTCAGTTTTTCATAACCCTTTATCCTTAAATGTGGTATTAAACTCTGATTCTAATATTTATTATGAACACGATGCTTTCAATTTCTGATGTCATGTATCAAATTCTTAAGTCCCAAGAAAGATGAAGATAATAAACTATATGAGCTCATATCTTGTTAAAATGCACAATAGTTCTACCCAACCCAATTGGTTAGGCTTTCACAGAATCCTACCTCCTAACCTTCAAATAAACCAAGCATTAAATGTCACAAGGACAGAAAAAACATGGAGTATAGTATGGCAACAAGATGCTGAACTTAATAAAGAGAGCTCCTAGTGCATAAAGGCCCACCACTTTGTGATAGGGGGAGGATCATATTTGTACACAACCTCCCCTTGTTTTTTTAGCAAAAAAATCTGTTATTTATTAGATTTTAAAAATATGAAGCATTCAATTATTTTCAATGAAATTCTAGCATCATGAGGATAGATCTAGTCAGAAGTCCTGCATAGTAAAATTCTAATCTAGAATTAATACTGCTTAATATTGTCTAACATTCAAAAAGTTTGGTCACCTAATTTAGTTCATGTAAACTTGCAGGAACTCTTGTTTTTAAATCGTGTGTTCTAAATACAACACAAGGAAGGAACTACATACCGAAGGATACTTCCTTTTTGTGGTGAAACCTGTTGATTTATGTACACTGCTATACCACCAAGGCGCCCAAACACCATCTATTGATTTTGGACCAGCTTCCCATCTAAAAATATTTGTCCAAAATTTGTCAAATTTCACATTTAGACCAAGATTTAGAGGAAGATCTCTCTCCCCCCCCTTCACTCAACACAAACACACACACAAGTTTACTCATTTCCAATTTAATTCAAAATAGTACACCAGACAACTTTTAACAAGGTAGATATAGTGGCATCCAGTTGTTCCTAGTACCCTCAGTAAAGGCCCCACTCCCTTATTCAATGCAACCAAATTTATTCCATGTCTTTCCTATAAATAGAAAGTAGATCTAACATGGGTGTCATATAAGCAAAACAGTGTTTTAATTTTCAAAATAAAAGATTTGGCATACTTCAGCATTGCAGCTTGAAAAGGAATATCCAAGTCTTCACAAAGGCAACGCAAAGTGGCCTGCACATGAGCCAGAAGAACATTTTTTTTCTTTAAATAGCTCCAGAAAATCACAAATGTAACCATTACATGACATCAAGTACCAAAATATCGATCAAGGAAATTTACAAAACTAAAAGCAAGGATTCAGGAAAATGAGCTAGTGAATACTTGCATAAGAAAAAGTACAAGCACCCCAAAGTAGTTAACTGAAAAGGTCATTTGGAGTAGAAGCAATCATATTTAAAGAAAGATATCCATCTAGAATTGTATCTTTGATTTGATTAAGGGCTTCTCACCTCCAAGAAGCCAGATCCTTCTTCTAAACATTCATCACCAAGCAACCATAAAGGCCAAAGTAACAAAATAAAGTGACATTTGTACATATACTGTTAATGATGCAGCTCAAGATATGCTGTCAATAAATTCCTTGATACAACTGTATCCCAGACCTTCTCACAGAGCAATGTATAATAGTTCACTCCGCATTGCAAGTTAAAAGTTTTCTGCTTCTTACTTCTATTCCTTTTTATTGTCATTCTGGTAAGATATCTACACTGACTAGTCAAGTTCTAGGTTTACATTACAACGATAATAACAATCACAAGCTTTAATCCCACTAGGTGCGGTCGGCTATATTAATTCTAGCTTTCCAATCATCTCTATCCATGGCCATATGTTTTGTAAGGCTATTATATACCCCATGTCATATTTAAAGGGTTTCTTACCAAATTAAAAACTTCCTACTTATTAGTTCAAAGCTTATATTACTACCTTGGAAACAAAACATCATATTACAAATAACACACAAACTCCATCCAGAAGTAGCATAAATCTTCTTATGTAGTATAATAAAAAAAATAAAATGAGAAAAAGGAAACACGCCAGATCAACACATTTATTAACAAAGCTTTGGAAACCTCAGGATCTTGTTGAAGGTCTGCTGCATCAATAACTGGTGGGAGCTTTCCTAGTTGGCAAAGTTCACTGTATATGGAGACCAAGTCTGCCAATCCCAGCTCAAGAAAGGATGGGGGCACAACCTTGTCAAAAGATTGCTGACAACAGAAGACAGATTAAACTTAGATCAAGAGATGATGGATAGAGAAATCATACATTCAAATCAAGGGTTATAGTATCATTCCAGCCTATCTAGGAATCTTTTTCCAAAGTATCATCACTAACAAGAACAGAGAAAGTTCATTGACTTGATACATTCTTAAATTCCAATAAAGACAATCAAAGAATATAAAATTCATGTATTTTTAATATTTTAAAAAATAGATAATTAACAGGAAAATGAATATATATTATACAGATAAAAGCCTTTTTAAGGGGATTTCATCTATCATCAATAACAAAAGGATGCTATTGAAACAACTTACCAATATCTCCAGTGGGTTTCGTATTAATATGAAGTGCTTTCCATTTTTCATCAACTCATCTGATAAACCAGGTAAGCGTTGTTTTGACATGTGCTGTAAAGAGGACAATATAAATTTGTGGATTATAAGAATGTGAAAACTGAACCAGTTCCTGCATCATAAGACAGCTTGATGAGATGACAACCACCTTTTTCTGCATGTAAGGAGTCAAATTATGATTTTAGGTATTTACTATGGTATGGAGTACATCTCACTATTTTAACAACTAAGCCCCTGTTTGGTACCCTTTTTGGTTTTCAATTTTCTATTTTCATTTTCATTGTATTGAAAAAAAAAAAAAAAAGGTGTTTGATTGCTTGTTTTCATTTGCAAAAAAATTGACAAAAATGAAAAAAAGAAAAGGTGTTTTCACATTTTCCATTTCCTTTTCATTTCCTTCTCCTCCCCTACCATCCCCATCTCACCACTGGCAACCTAAGTTGCAAGAGAAGTCAGACACACCCAACAAGTTGCTGGACAGCAGGTTAGGAGTTGCCAGTGGCAAAGAGGGAGGGGGAGAGAAAGAGAAAAAAATACAAAAACTCAAAAAACAAAACTGAAAGCAAACAAAAGTTATTAACATGTCAAGATTTCACTTTTTTAAATGAGAAAGAAAAGCAAGCACACAAAACATATAATAAAAACCAAAACTAAAAACTTTGTTTGTAACATTGAATTAGGAAGAGGAGCTAAAGTGAGAGGGAAAACTATTTCTTGATGTTTTCCCAACTTTGAAAATATTTTATGAAATAATAATGAGAAACAGAAAAAAGAAATGACATATAAAATTTCTCACTTACTTCTGTTATATTTTCATTTGCTCATGGTTTGCCATAGTAAAAGAACAAGGAACAAAAAGTTCTTTTTCACTTTCTTGTCATTTTTACCACAAATTGTTTAATATTCTTATGGAAGAACAGACAATTCTGGCAATTTTCCACTTAACAAAATAATTATGAAGCATATAGTATTAGAGTAAAATGGCATGAAATTTTGTTAAAATTCATGATAAACTTGGGCAATATTGACTAATGATAGAGAACCTTGTAATTACCTTACAGAATCGATATTTCTTTACTCCAGGACCAAAAATCACATCTTTCACAACCTTACTCCCATCAGATTCCTATTTATGCATAAAATTACAAGCATAAGAAAAAAAAAAAAAAAAGCCACATGAGAGGAAAACATGGCAATGTCAAAATTGAATAAGAAAATTGTACTTGTAAGCAAATACAAAATTTCAAAAAAACATCAAAAGAATTATGTACTTATATTGTAGATCATACAACCCCAATAGCTAGAAAGCAAGCACCCAATTAAAAACTTTCCACTAATTCCTTTGATCAAACTATGTTTTGAACAAATTCATGCCAAAAAAGATAGTAGTGATTTGTCCGAGAAAGTAAACTACTTCTCCCCATCAAAGAAAATTTATTTGGAGGGATGTTTAGCTCTAACCGGCAGGCCCATGACAGTGTGCATCCTACTTTGTCCGCTACTTGTCATGAAGTCTTTTAATAAGAAATTAAAAAAAAAAAAAAAAAAGGAGAACAAACATATATATGAGTATAGAACAAACTATACCAGCATATGATCTGAGTAGAACAAACAATTTCATTTAATCTATACTGAAAAAATGCAATTAAGCTTCAGACAGTAGGATCGAGCAGGTCAATATGCAGATAGTTATGCTTATTTTAACACACCAGTTTCGACAGAACTTCTTCTCTGTATGGCCTTCCAACACCAGTCACATGGAGGAAATGACCATATAAAGGCTCATCAAGCACTTCTGTATCATCCCTCTGGGAAAAAAAAAAAAAGAGTAGCAGGAAAAAAACATATATCAATATATGAACTGAGATACAAAGCATCACATTTTTCATCACAAAATCAAGGTTGCCACAGTTAACTGTCTTTGTTGGCCGGTTCAGAAAAATTACAAATTTTTAGTTTTATATGGTAACCTCATATCATGCAGCAATTCCCACAAAGTTGTACGGAAACAACACAACTGAATACTCATTGCCCTTTGGTCAGTTTAAATCATAAGCGACAGACCTAATTTTCATCATTTTAGGTTCCCAGCTTCAGTAAAAATTCAAAAGAAATGAAGGATATCCTATCAACATTCATTCAATTACAAACCGTGCTTTCCAATTGAGGACCAACAATTTGGAAGCCCAAAATACTTTGGCTCTAAAAAAGGGGTCAGAAAGCAAAATAGCAAAGTTTTAATCTCAAAGCCAATATCATTTGTCATAACATATTTCTCAATTTAATGATGAGTACTATTTTTTGCCTTTATTATACGGTTCCCCACCCACCCCCCTTGGAAATTCCTTTCTCCATACATTGTTACCAGAGAGAGAGAGAGAGTTTTCAAGTTAATAAAGTTGAAAGAACTGAATCAAAATGAGGTGATTATGTTCAGTCTTACACAAGGGAACCCACGGGGATTAAGGCTTGATATATGTAGTTGTTGTTGACTAGAGCAGCATATACTGATAGATATATCCACAGAGATCACATTACATTCAGTATCTAACAAAAAATCTTCTGGAACACTTAGAATCGACTCTTTACAAATTTACAAAATTAGATCTCCTAAGATGTTACTATAAGAACAACACAGATATCCATACGTCCTGGTTTTAGTAAAAAAGTTTGAGTTTATGATTAGTTCTAAACATAGGATCACCTAATTCAAAAATTGGGGATTCAGCGTCAAACTCGTCCAATCCCAAAACAAAAATCGGATTCCTTAAACTCGTCCAATCCCAGAGCAAAAATCGGATTCCATAATTGACGGTGGTCAATTCAGGATAACCCAACTGGCCTCGATTGCTTTCTTCACTTCGCACATCAAAAAGAAAAAAATCGTAACGATAGAGCAAAGCTCGAGAAAATACTTGGGGGACAAGTGACAGTAGTAAGAGGAGGAGGAGGTAGGGATGGGGGAATTAATTGACCTGAGCAAAAGAGTACATGAGAGAGGTACTGAGGGATCTCGGAGCAGACCATGAGTGAATCACCTCCACCTCCTCCTGTTTCGCCTCCATTTCTTCTTCTTCTTCCTCCAGTCCTCTCAGCTCTCAGACCTCTCCCTCTCCCTCTCCCTCTCTCATCTCTCTTTATCTATATATATATGGTATATATATAAAATAGAGACAAGGTGGTTGCTTGCGACTGCCTGCCCACTGCACACTCGTCGTTTTCCGAAAATGACGTGGGCTGCTTCGTTAATATTAAAATTACTTACCACGCTGGACAGGTTCTGTCCTGTGTTTAAAGCTCCCGACGGGGCTTCTCATTTATAAAAGTGTAACTTTAATCATTAATTTAAAATAATAGTTAAATTATAATAAATATATATTATTTAAATAATATATATTTATTATTTTATTTTTAAATATTAAATAATTATTTAAATAGCATCTAATAAATACACTTTATCTAATAATAAAGTGTATTTAATATACCTCGATAAAATGATTTTTTTTTTAATATTTTCTTAAAATAAAACTAAAATGTTAATTTTTAAATGTTATACCACTGTTTGTTAAGGATATACAAAATTTAACTCTTAATTTCAACATAATTTAAAGAGTATTGTTAGTAATAGTTAAGATATAATAAATATATTTTATTTTAAATAAAATATCATTATTGCCTTTTATCTTCAACTGAGCAAACAAAATACGGGATAATTTTTATTAATAAATAAAATCATTATCCATTATTGAATGATAATTCAATTCAAGAATAATATCTTGAGATGTAAAATTAGAATTCTATAAAAGTTATTAAAAAATTTTAGAAGCTTGATCTCTTTAAAGTTTCATTTAACATTACCCTCATATTTTAGATTTTTTTTAAATTAAATTTATGGTCTTTTAATCATTTTCCCACTAATTATTCCAAATATAGTAAACAATTCAAAAGGGTATATTTATATTGACATTTCCTTTTCAACTTTTAAATACCTTATTATTAGCCTTAAATGAAATTATCATCAACAAAACATTTTAGGCATATCTTCTAATGCAATCGAAATTAAATTTTAGTATTTGTGATTGTTAAAATTTTAGCGTCACTTAATATTAATATTGTCAAGAATTATTGTCCATTAATCATTAAATCAATAAATGCTGGTACGAGAGAGAGAGAGAGAGAGAGAGAGAGAGAGAGAGAGAGAGAGAGAGAGAGAGAGAGAGAGATAAAATAAAAGAATTTTTTTGACAAAAAAAGGTAAGGATCTTAAAAATTTATAACCACGTAGAAATGTACTTTCACTGGAGTCCGGAACACAACTTAAATGACCCAAAAAGAAAAATTACAAGAATTAGAGCTAAAGTTTCAAACTCAAGGGGTCATTGGCCACGAAATTGAGTCGCCATTAATTCATCGAACGGGATGCGTCCAAAACAAATGTTCAAAAGACCAAGATTTCACCCAAATTTCACAAATGGCTAAGAGCAAACAGACGTACACTTGATCGATCATAAGAATGCATGTAAGGCAGCAAATTAGAGGGCACAAAATTTTCAGTTACATCCTCAACGTTGAGGTTTTTGGCCTTTGCTAAAGCCAGAAAGCAATTAAACGTATCGACATTCCTTATGACAGAAGCCACATAGGCCACCGGACCTTCCTGCAATGCCGGGGCCGCGCGCTGAGCTCCCGAGCCATTGCCAGGTGCTGTTCCATCTCGTCGAGTGTCAGAACAATGGTTGCTATTTTCAGCATTGTGCGGGTATGGCTTTTCGCGGTTCAAGAGGAAGGAAAGAAGCCGGACAAGATGAGGAAGGCACAGGGGATCATAGATGACATCTGCTCCTAAACTGTTAAAAGGGGGAAACAACGCAAACTTGAACGAATTAAGACGAAGACTAACTTATGAAATCAACATCGTGTCACCACAAACCTCAATCCCACTAGGAATTTATGCACAGAGACAGATTCTACTCATGAATGCTGGCAATTCCAAAATTTGATTGCCAGAATCTATTTGTTGTTGTAGTGCTTATGAAAGAATAAGTAAACCATGTGAAAAGTACTCACATTACGTCGGGCATGAAGCCTTGAAGCTCACTTTCCACAGCTGATTCCCATGGCAGATGAATGCATTTTACCTGGAATTAAAGGTTTGGGTTAGTCTTGATTCCAGATACTTCCTACTTCAATTAGAAGTTCCTTATCTACTTTTAGTGTAAGATACCATGAAACGATTCCACGTAAAAGCAACCAAAGTTTCCTCAAAAGCTAAGACATGTAACCTATATTATATGCTCAAGTTTAGTGTTAACAGCCCATCCCCGCTAATTTACATTCAAAAGCAGGTCAGCAAGGTTTCTGTGACAAAAGCTTCCTCATTGCGTAACATAATTTAGAAAATATGGCTATACATGTGAGAAGAAAACTAGTAGTAGACACACCTGTGAGGCAAGGGGAAGGAATGGAAAAAAGTTTGTGGTAAAAAGTAGAGAAAACCAAAGAAAACTTGGTGGGAAATCCTTAAACATGATATGGCAAGTGGCAACTAATCTGATTCAGTAGACAATTTAGCTTCAAAGAAATAGCAACTTCCCTACAAGAAAGAGAGGCAGGCATGGCAGTGGCCACTCCAGACTTATGGGTTGGATGTTTTGTGAATACAGTAAAACAGGATTGCAACTTCTTTCTGATAGACTAACTTTAATCCTTACCGAACAGCCACGCTCAATGCTTATTATAAGCACGCATTGCAAATTTAGACAATTACACCATAAGTGAAAAATAAAGAACAAACCAAGAGGGGATCGTCAACACTGCTTTCTGACAAATCTGCTCCAGTACTCAGCTGGTTGAGCTCCAAATTGAGCTTCATATTTGCTAAACTTGACAGGTCACCATCACTTAGCACCACCTGTCAAAATGAACCATTTCCACAGGTCACTACAAGAACAAAATTCATTTACCATATTAATCAATCGTTGCTACAAATGGGGCAACAGGATGTTACTGTTCTCAACACCATTTGGTTATAACAAAAATAAATCATTTGCTTCTCAAAACTAACAACTCAATCGAGGAGAAGACTCATATTGGTTTTATAGGGCAAGTGTGATCCTAGCAGACCAAACAAGCTACAGGAAAAGATTACTTGCAGGAAAAATATAGCTTACCAAGTCATACAAAAAGTTACTAAAATTAGATAACATAGCTGGCTGTTTTGTGGTTCAGAATACTGGCTAAATAAGTACATTTTCTATAAATAAATCAGAGTGCAGGACAGACAAACACCTCGGATGCTTTTACATGAGTGAGACAGATGCCAACCAAACCAACACCTGAACCAACCTGAGGATTGAAGCAAACAAGAACACTGGAAATATAAGAATGAAAATGTTAATGGAGATGTAAAAATGTATAGTGAGGTTAGGGCTTGGGATTGTTGTTGTGCTGTTGTAATGAGAGATCAAACCCATAATCATATATGTCCCATTTATAATCAGAAGATACTTTATCCATGATATGCTGTGTCTCATGAACCAATGATGTGGCACCCATAAGACATAGTTATTTATTCAGTCAGTCATGAATATCTCAAATTACAACAGCATTAGCAGTCCTGTAAGTAAAGAAACTATCATAGGAAATATGCAATGCACCTCGAAACAAGACTTATTGGAGAATATTTCTGGGTGGGAAAGGATGAATTCTGACAAGAAAAGACTTGAAGGCCAAATCGAACACCTATACACAACAAACCATCAAAAAACTAAATTCAGTGAGTGCTTAGAAGAAATCACGGGGACAAATATCAGCAATTTAGTGAGCTAAAAGTAACTGAACATTGAATATTCCTAATCATTAATTAATCACTATACATACAATAGAACATCCACTAACTATTTCTGCAAATATTACATAACACACCACCTCAGAAGTATCAATTCTTGCCTGCCTGTGCGTATTTAGTACTTCAAGATAGCATTTTCAGGACTAAAATTCAATATAGTGGGGTCAAATTCAAGTATCAAATCCAATCAATAAACAAAACATTTCCCAAAAGGCCAAACTCTGATTTCTGTCCAGATCAACATTAGATATTACCGAGCTTAGAGGAAATATTCATTTTCTTTAACCATGTTAAATCTTGAAAGTTTTCTCGAGTATCAAATGTGTGCTTGCTTACTTCAAATTTACCATTGAAGGTCCTAAGTATCCACTTTAAGTATAATGCCAAATAAATAAACCATATCTTTCTCCTCGTTATATTTGGTGGACATGGCTATGTAAACGGGAGTATAAAAGTACCTGAAACAAAGCTCGTGATAGTAAAGGAATGATACTAACAAAGTTGGTGCCTCGAGATGGATGGCAATTGCACCTCATGTAAGTTAACTACCTCATATTGGTCTAGCTACTTTCAGCCCAATTCAATTAACAGAGAAAGGGGATGGGAAGAAAGGAGAAGGGAGAGACCCTCCTCCGTTGTAATAAAACCTTATAGAATCTTGATTCTCTTTCCAAGGCAACGTTATCGGCCAAGAGATGCAAGTGAAGCCTTAAGACCTTCTAAACCAACTCTATGGAGGCTGCTGATAATGCTGCCACACAATTGGCTCACTTCTAAAAAAATGTTGCATTTTACTTAAATTGCCTCCCTTTTTTTCAGATAAGGACTTCACTCGTATTACTCATGCTCTTGACCTCAAACTGTCATACTTTTTTAAATAGTTCAGAAAATTCCCATTGCCTCTCATTGTTTGTTTGTTGGGCTGCTTCTCTCTCATCTACAGTCCCCGTTGTCTTCAACTCTACAGTGACAAATGCATCTTTCCATCTCTCCATTTCTGCACTATATTAATCTACAACTGATAAATGTATATTATCTGTGATTTCTTACTAAAAAAATTCTAAAAAGAAGTTGTACAAAATTTCCTATTCGGAGAAATAAATACATTATATTCCCCAAGAAAGGAGTCCTTTAGAGATTGGATAGAATTAAATTGCAAAATTTAGAGACACGCCCACAAGATCCTTTCACTAGGACAAAGTTTAAGAATAACCTCAAACTTATATATTTCCAACCAGTAAGTTCTGAACTAAAATCCTTCAGAACAATATATTTTGCTTGGATAGCCTCTTATTATAAAATTTATAAAAGCAGCCTGTGCTCAAATTCAAATTCCATTTTGATTGTAAAAATAAAAATAAAAAGGACTGTATCCTTGCATGGAGAACACAATGAAGTTAGCAGCTAGAAATGTGATGGTTCAATCATTGTATGGAAGCCAACAGTAGGCAGTTCATACTTCATACCCTGTATCACCTTCAAGCATGTTAAGAGAACATTGCAGCGGAACCACTAGTTTCCTCAATTGTGGGCAGCTTGGGAGTTCAGAGCAATCTGAAGGAACAAGAAAATAATTAGGTAAATTACATGCTATGCCCATGAGGTAAGGCCAAAATACACATGGTACCACTTGATTTTAAAAGATTACATTGATCTCACTTATTTATAACTTCTGTAACAGAAAAACTCCTATCATTGAATGATTGCCAGTCAATTAACAAAAATGTATGAAATTTTCTTCTTTATCCTTACCAATAAGCCCAATCCAATTCTGAATTTGTCAACCCTGATCAGCATAAGCCTAGACTAAATTTGGATTCAGACCCATATCTGGATTTGAACTCAGTCTGGACAAATCCAGATAAAAGTTTGCCTATATTTGGGTTACAGAATCCAACTACTCTAGGTTTGTCAACAATTGAGAAAAAGAACAGCAAAAAGGAAGAAGAACAAAAAGTAGTAGGGGGATCAGGGTAGTTTGCCTATAGTAAACCTAGATCTAGGTTTCTGGCAACTCTCTCCTTCTCTACCATATAAGACCAGAGCGAAATAATATTTTGATACTTATGTCAAATTTGAATTTGGGAGAGACATTAAAGTTTGATATGAAGTGTGTGGGTCCAAATGAAGATATGACAAAAGACATAAATACATGGAAGTCTATAATTCATATAGCCAACCCCACATAATGGGATAAAGGTTGGATATGTTTTTGTTGTTGTTGTTGTTGTATGTCAAATTCATTGACTAACAAACTCTACCAAGGGAGATATCTATTATCTATCAAAACCAAGAAAGGTGCCATGTTTATTTTGGCTAACCTCAGGGGCATTGAATATATTTACCCAAATAATGTTAAGCACAACCCAACTCTCTATATATTAGAAAACTCAAATGGCAAATGCAAACAGCCCATGAAACAAAAAATCCTACCATCAGGTAAAAGAAACGAAATGCATTTTAAGACCCTTGAATTTCCTTCTGCAGAACCATCACCCTGTTAAACCAAATGTTTGTTTTTGACATAATGAAGTGTGTAATAAATAATCAATTGTTCCAAAGTGAATATTAAGTACAGAAAATTTACCTTCGATGAAGTCATATAACAGGCAAACCATCCATATAATTCATCCAATACTTCATTTCCATGAGATTCAATTTCAACTATAAGCTTCTTCAAATAACTTTTCAAGTAGGGTATATGAAAGTTTTCATCCTGCATTAGTAACAGAAATAAAATGAATAATAAAACTCTGCAAAAGATAAATGTTTAAATAGAATCATGCTATTTGTACATCACTTTTGTACATTTTGGGTTACATAAAAGGATATTATGACCAAAATACCCCTCGCCTCCATGCGCTTCATGAGGAATTTTTTTGTCATTGGTATACCTTTGTGTAGTCCAAGGTGTACACAAAGGTGTACCAATAGCATTTTTTGTTTAAATATGTGGTTGCAGGAAAATTACAATAAAATAAATCAACAACAGCAGTAACTCCATTTAAAAATTACTATTACTTCTGCTTTACATGCAGTAAAAAAGGTACAGTTCTAGTTAGCAAAAAATAAAAGGGCTATAGTTCCAAATTCATAAAGTTAAATTCAAAATCTCATTCTCTATCAATTGGTAGTCGTCCCAATATTAAGATACGACAAATTCATAATCGAATCATCTACCAACTGGTAGTTATTTTGGCAGCTTCAATTAACACCATTAGGCTAGGTTAAATTCAAAAGATATCGCAAAAGAATGTGTCAGTTTCAAATCCTCCACCTTATCCGCTGCCACGCAAAGCATGAGCTTCAAATAAGCAATTGCCTCGTAAAACAAACATCTGGATATTGTTGAGGATGACTTACAGCTTTGCTTATGCAGTTCTCCCAAATGAAGCTCTGCACCTTCTCTGTGATCGAACCTCCTCCGCAATCCCTGGGGTTTCAGAAAGAAGCACAATTAAATTAAACACAAACAAAGGGGAAAAATGTAGGTATCGGTGAAAGGGAAGCTGGAGGAGAGTACCGGGCCAGCGAGAGCAAAACGCGGGACGGTTCCATGGCCAGGATGGCGGAGACCAGGTAGAGGTATGAACGGTCTAGCTCTCTCCCCTCCGCCATGGCCCGACTATCTTCAGGGTTTACAGCTTGTCTGGAAATAGGCCATGTTTATGATATTTGAACGGCAGGAAGGGTTTATTCAAAAAATTAATTAATTACACTCATTATAATTTGGATTTTTTATTTAAAAATATTTTAAAGGTTATTGTAGTTTTTTTTAAACCTCATATAAAAATATTATTAAATTTCTGTAATTTAAGAATATAGTTAGAGTTCTTCAACTTAATTTTTTTTAAACATTTTAGTAAGACGTGTTTAAATTGACAAATAAATTGTCTAAGAAAAAAATATTAATAACAAAACATTAAAAAAGTGTGTCATGTGTTGTTTCGTTGATTTTTATTTTGTGCTTGAAAAAAATATTAAAATTTGTCTTTTTAAAAAATCTAAATACAACTATAATAAGCAACTAAATAGTTATAATATTCTGGGGCTTGGAAGGTTACAAAATTTAAATAAAATATAAAATTATCAAAAAATCTATTAAATAAAGAGTTAATAACTTATTTTTTTTTTTATTCTAAATGCATCTTTCATGAATTTTGTCCCACGTCATTTTATCAAAATTTTTTATATTTAAAAAATTATTAAAATCTATCTTTAAAAAACAAACTAAATATAACTATAATCAACAAAATAAGACAATCACCAATGAAAGACAACAAAAATAAACAAAATTTATTAAAAATCCTATCACAAAATCTATTAAATCCAAATAATAAAATTATAACAAAAACTAAAATTTTAGTATGGAAAAATTCTCACAGGCACTAAAGTCTCATTTAATTTTAGAAAATATTTTTTAAATTTAAATTCTAATAGTATAACTAAAAATATTTAACATTTTATATGTCAAAAAGTTATAATATTTATTTTTAAAAAATTTGGAAATATCAATTTTTTTTTTCCATTTCATTGTGTAAGTTGAAAAATTATAAAATTAATTTTTTATTTTAAATGACATATTCAATTATTTAATAAACATAAATAATAAAAAATATTTTCTATGACTAAATAGGCCGTAATATATTAGAATTTTTTGTATAAAAAATTCCTCTTATACATTTTAATTTGTTAGAATAAATTTAATGGAAATAAAAGGATATTTTAGAAAACATTAATTGTAAAAGAATTGAAAAAGAGATTGATAAATATATAGCCTTTTTTTTAACCCTTTACACTTCGAGCGGGAAAGAGGAAACGCCCCAACCGAATAAAAGAAGTCACACTTGGTTCTTTATTCACACTTTCATCATTTAAGAGAATTAGGGTTTTCGTCGTAGCGGTAGCCATGTCGAACGTCACAGTTTGTGCGCGATTCAGGCCCCTGAGCTCCAAAGAGAGAAGAGATCATGGCGATGGCACCTGCATCCGAAGCTTAGATAGCGAAACTTTCACATTCAAGGTGCGTCTCTATATAAATGTCTTTGTTTGCTCGGAGCAATGTATATATATATATATATATATATATGATCGTGATTTGTGTATTTATTGCCTTAATGGAGTGTATAATGTGGATCAAGAAGAGCATTCGAGGTTATCTCTCTCTCTCTCAGACACACATGCTCAAGCGTATCTTCGCGCGTGCTGATGGCTGATACATTTGTTGATTGTATTGGAGAAGTGTAGGATGAGAAGCAAGAAGAGTTCACGTTTAGCTTCGACAGAGTGTTCTACGAGGGATCCGAACAAGTTGATGTGTATGAATTCCTGGCGCTGCCAATTGTTCGAGGTATTTCAAGAACGCACTTGGATTTTTACTTTTTTACGTTTGCCGAATTACATTTTCAAACAGTGTACGTTGTTTGAATCACGAGTCGTTTTGGATTTGTTTGATAAGCCAGATGCTTTCAATGCAGTAAATGGGACAATCATTACGTATGGACAGGTAATTGTCATGTAATAGAGAGATGTTTTTGTGTTGGCCTTAATTTTGATACTATTTTCCGTTACAAGTAAGATATATATATATATATATATATTACAAGTAAGATATATATATATATTACAAGTAAGATATATATATATATATATGCTATATATCAAATCTCTATGCTTATAATGCAATGTAAACTGAGGAATTCTGTTATGGAAATGCTGGTTTTTGTTGATTTGAAGTTAATGTGCTAGAATGCCTTCTTAATGTTTATTTACACCATCCGTAATTAAGATCCCATGGAAACTGGAAAGAACTGGTGTTTATTGTGTCAAATGAAGATAAACATCCTTGATTTTAGCTGGAGAATAAAAAGTACGGAAATTATCATAATGACTGATGATTCCACAATGTGGAATAAAACTTTTGATATTGAAATCTCGAAACTGTTCTTCTGATCAATCTGGAAATAGGCCCTTCCCCCATTGGAACAGAATAAAAAGCTCAGGACAGTGTTTCCTCCACCAAAATGGCTTAATATTTCAAGTTCAACATGAAGCTTTCTTCAGTGTTCTACTACAATTGACTAGTAAATTATAATTGATTCAACCTAAAGCCATCTCCACTGTCGTGGCAAGGCACCATTGATATTATGTCAGAAATATGGGGTCATTGGACGAGATGAAAGTGAGCAATAGTAAGATAATGAATCATGGGCCCACATCAAGTTGGATTGTAGTAATTGATTTTGAATATGCAGTCAACAAGTAAGAATCACATAGTTACTTTATTGCGTCCTTCTGGATTCTGATGGAATTTGAGATGCAAGATCTTAATACTTTATTTCCACCTGATAAACTTCTTGTGGATTTTTTTACAGACAGGAGCTGGGAAAACCTATACCATGGAGGTGATCTGTTGATTGATTGTTAGTGTATTTCAGGCTGATTGTCATAGCTTAAATATTGGGCCAACAGTATTTTTTTTTGTTCAGGGTCCAAGTATAATAGATTTTAATGAGCAGAAGAAAGGATTCCTGCCAAGAATAGTGGATGAACTATTCAAATGCACCAAAATTTCTGAGGGCATAGCCAAACACACGATCAAATTGTCAATGGTAGCTTGACACTTCTTTTTTATTTTGCACACAGGTACATCTTACTAACTTAGCATTCAGTAATCTTTTTTGCCTTTTTCTTGTTACCTCACAGGTAGAAATATACATGGAGAGAGTAAGGTTTGTATCTTCCAAAGTGGTACTTTATCTTTTCTATTCTCTCTTGCATATGTACTCTGAGTTATCATATGATTGTTATCATTTCTTCCAGGGACCTTTTTGATTTGTCAAAGGACAACGTACTGATCAAGGAGCATAAAGTCCAAGGGATCTTGCTGTCTGGTATAACAGAGGTGTGATCTTTATTTTCTCTTCTATCTTTTCCATCTATAGATCTTAATGCTTAATCATAATCATAACAATTTAAATCTTAAGGCACTTAAAGTGCCACTGAATAACTCTTTTCTTGTAAGCCATTTTCCTCAGCATATAATGTTTGTCAGGCCTAACCAAGTATTGAGGCTTTTCTGTCAGGTTGTTCCTAACCCCAAAAACAGATAGTTGCAAAAATTAGTATAAATAAAAGAATCTATTCATCTTCTAGCTATCATCCAAAACTGATTTATGACTGGATTAGTTGGACATTCCAATTTCCAAGAGTAGTGCAACTTGAAACAAATCCATTCTTGCTTCAAGCCATTGCTCAAATGTATCTGCTCGTCATAAAGCAGTGGCTGCAGTTCAAATCATGGCAATCTAAGAAATTTAGCCTGAGCTGAATACAACAGATAGAACATGATTTTGTGATAACATATGTTATAGCAATTTTATTAATATTTTACGAGCTTTCTCACTTCCAAAAGCTAATTTTGCCCTCTTCAGATCTCTTTATTAGACTCTGCAGAGGCATCCCAAAGTTTATCGGTAAGATGATATTAACTAATAGGTTTTCTCAGTTTTATTGCACATGGTTCAGATGCTCATGTTCTTAAAATGCAGAGAGGGATTGCTAACAGAGCAGTTGGAGAAACCCGCATCCTCCATTTCTTTTTTTCCAATTATATACACTGGTTATAGAATGAAATGATTGGCTTCCAGTTTTTGAATATGACTGATGATCTTTAACATAAATAGAAATGAACATGGCCAGCAGTAGAAGTCATTGTGTTTACATATTCACAGTGCAGCAGGAGTTAGCAACAGATAAGAGGTACCTTTTATTTTTTGATAAGTAGATAAGGGGTATTACTTATTTTCCTAGAAAAGCAAAAGCATTTTTTTCATCCTGATTTACCATGAACAAGCCGTGTAAGCTTGAACAGGGTAAAAATTGGAAAAGTGGTTCTTGTGGACTTGGCGGGATCTGAGAAATTAGAGAAAACTGGGGCTGAAGGAAGAGTTTTTGAAGAAGCCAAAGCCATCAACAAGTCACTTTCAGCTCTTGGAAATGTGATCAATGCATTAACCTGTGGTTCACCAAGCAAAGCAAATCATATTCCATATCGTGATTCTAAGCTCACTCGGATTTTACAAGATGCTCTTGTCAGTTTCCTTAAGCCTTGTTCCATGTCATCTTAAATGTGCATTCAAGAATCACAGTTCCTTTCTTACAGGGAGGCAACTCACGAACTGCATTATTGTGTTGTTGTTCACCAAGCCCTTCAAATGCGTCAGAAACCTTGTCCACCCTTCGCTTTGGTGCAAGGTATGTCAAACCAAGGTTGCTATGAAGCATAATTTTCCAGTTCTGTTGCAAGATCAAAGTGAAAGAGTTTGAACCTGTTTTATGCATTTCCTTTAATTACACGGGGTATCTCCAGAACTGCTTGTGAACTCCTTCAAATTAATTGGTGCAAAAACAGACATACAGTGCCTTTCCCTATAATTTTCTAATCTGGTCCTTCTAAAGCTAAGGTCTTCTTTAACAGTTTGTTCTCAAATTGATTAAGAAAAAAATAAATTCCATCTCCATAAACATCCAATCATTTAAAGCTTTGTTTTATGGGAACTTGCACTGTTTGTGTTTGTTTTTGTTCGTTCAACATTATCAATAACTTATAATTTAAATGGGGAATTGTTTGAATTGACATATGAGGAAATTTATCAACTGCTAACTTGTTGAGTGTGCGTTCTTTAATGAACCACAATTTTTGTACATGCTGTTTCAACAAAATTTTCCCATAGCAAGCATGAATAGAATGGCTAATCTGTTCACCTTTTGGGCAGGGCAAAGCACATAAAGGCATTGCCACGTGTTAACTGCAAGGAAGAAAAATGCACCAAGAAATATGAAGCTCCAACTCTGGCTAAAGTTGAGTCTTCTGAGAGAATTCTAGACAAGGTTAGATAATTTTTTTGAACTTTTTTTGTGGACTTTCTACTGTAGTATCTAAGCAAACTTTACTTGAATGCATACAGTTGGCAGAGAACTTAGATGCTGAAGATGTGGAGTTGCTTGAACAGTTGTTTGTATCGGAAGGTATTATCATTGATCTTAGTTCAGCTGAAGACTGGCAGCCAGCTTATGAGGATGTTACATTGCGGACAATCTCCTCATTGCAACAAGCTGTAGAAGAGCTTCTTGCAACTGTTGAAGAGGTAAGAGGGAAAAAAGGTAAAAAAATAAATACTCTGGGAGCAAATTTATAGTTCGAGTCATATGCATTGGGAAGACTTAGTACATAACATATGCTTGCCATTGGAAGGCTGAGGCTTTTGCATTCTGGATCTGAAAAGAATAGTATGATTATATCTAATATGGTACAATTGAAATTTCAAACCAAAATATGGTGCTTTTAGCATCAAAATATATCAAGTATGGTCGTATATGCAACTATTGAAGTGCTCAGAATTACAGATTCGAGCACATAGAATAGGAGCTTTTATGAGCTATTTCATTCTTATTGCAACCTATGATCATCACTTACTCAGTGCTACGCCCTCTGTTTTTTTGATGATTTAACTTTGAAAATAGGGCACAACTCCCAATTTGCTTTCTTTTTATCCATTTTAAAGTTTCCAGTTTGAAGATCTGAACTTCAAAATCACATATCTAATTTTATCCACTAAAGTTTCTGGTTCATGCTTCTGCAGCTTAAGAAAGATAACAAAACTCTCAAGGACAGATTGGAAGCTGCTGAAAGATCTGATGAAATTAACAAAGAGTTGAGGGAGAGGATGAGCTTTCTGCACATGATATTAGACATCCCTTACTCCGTCCCCTGGGTTGGATCATTCTTTCACAGTAACAAGGCAAAATAAAAGCTGCATTATCAGGCTCAGGAGTCCAAGATAAGAATTTCCTCTAAATTCCATTCTTTTTACTGCAATTGTATGGAAATTGTTCCTCTGCTAGATCTGCTTCCATAGATCAAAGAGTAAAAAACAGGTAGTGAAAACCGACTAAATGAGCTAGATGTTCTGTAAAGTGTAACACTTTTTTTTGTTGGATTTGAAAACTGTTTCTGATATTTAGGTGCTAATGGTTTCAGATTGTTTTTCATCTGGTCATTTATTTGGTTCTGCACTTTGGTTAGTTAACGAGGACTACTCTCTCTGGCTGGATTAATTGATGATGACATGCATAATTTCCTTCCTAAAAATGAGGACTTATGATGTTACGGGCAAGTGAATTCATATTTGAATCAAAATTCAAGCAAAAGGCAGACACTTTGAGCTTACTAAATTCAGCAATTGTCCAATATTCATCACAAAGACTCGAAAAGGGTGACAATTGGGTACATGATAAAGACATTGGGTGAAAGGATCTAAGCAGCATTATTGAGTCCGTGAATCCACTTCTTGTCACTTGCTTAAGAAGCTTTGGCCCTAGATTTGCCAGCAATTATCCACTAGTTTCCTGTTATATTGATCCCGTGATAATTGAATGTCCCGATATCATAACTCCTATATCCCTATAAGGGAAGATAATTTGATGAAGAATAAGGTATTTTTAATGATTAATTATAAAAAAGAGGGATCTCTGCAGAACATAAGAATGATTAGTTTAATGGAAATGCTATTTATACATAGAATTTGCACACTCCATTGTATTTAATGAAATTAGTAACGTTGCTTTACAAAAATGAATACTTTTGTAAAGTATTTATGTTTTATAAAAAAATATAATCTTTATCATAACGTACCATTTCATGTACAATAATTAAATTTAATGCAATATGAACAGTTTTTATTCAATAAATAACGCTAGAAACATAAATTCATTGTTATTTTCGTTTCTTTTCTCAAATTTCCTCAATCATACAACTTTATTGGACATTTCTTAGAAATGGAGGGGCTTTTTGGGTATTCCATATTTGGAGTAACTTCACCTCCTCTCCCAAATATTCCAAGGAAGCCTGGGTTTTGCCATTCGTGTAAGCAAAATTCAGTAGTTGCTTTCAAAATAGACTTCAGATTGGGACATCTTGCTTTTTGGTAAGCTCAAATTTCCTTAGTTGCTCCCATAAATGTTATTTTTCCACTGAAGTAGTTCCTGTCTTCTTACAAACTCTTTCAATAATGGCACCATGAAATTGTTTGTTGATTGGTGATAATCAATCTGTTCACTGAAGACGAAGTGTCGTAATTATACGTGGAAACAAACATGAATTTGATGATGCTTGGTTGCTTTTCAACCTAATAAATTGATATAATATTTAAGCAAGTCTTGATTGACTGCGACATGTAAGATGGAGGCAGGGATATATTGGTAATTTGGATCGCTTAAATTGTTAGGGTTTTCCAAATATAAAGCAAAACTTTCACTTCACACAAGACCCACCAGACCAGACACCTATATATTTTGCTGAACTGTTACTCTTCACATTCAACAACTTGTAGCCAACACAGTAGCCATGGTTCTCAAGATCTCTATCCTTCAGATCATCACCTTGTCCGTCTTGCCTCTCACCACTCCCATTGACTTCAAGTACCCAGCAGTTTTCAACTTTGGTGATTCCAATTCAGACACTGGTGGCCTGGTTGCTGGGACTGGTGATCGCCTGGATCCTCCCAATGGGCAGATTTATTTCCAGAAGCCATCTGGCAGGTTCTGTGATGGGCGCCTCATTATAGATTTCCTAAGTAAACTTCTGGCCTTTGGCTGAAAATCTCTGTTCCATTGCAGAATAAGCTTCTTCTGCATTATCAACTTGACTGCCCCTGTTTCAACTGCTAGTTTTCTGTTGGTGCAGTGGATGCAATGGACCTGCCGTTTCTGAATCCATATTTAGATTCAATTGGGGCGCCAAGTTTCAAGAGAGGATGCAATTTTGCAGCTGCAGGATCTTCTATACTCCCAGCAGCTGCATCAGCTGTAAGCCCATTTTCATTTGGGATTCAGGTGGCTCAGTTCTTGAGATTCAAGGCCCGGGTGCTTGAACTCTTGTCTAAAAGTAGGTTTAGTATGACGCTGTTGTGCTATTCCTTTCGTTAGTTTCTGTATATTGATGGTATTTATCACAAATTTGCATACTTAAGGGTCACTACACTTTCCCACGGTCCTATTAAGGCAGTGCCGGTTTGGAACACCCACTTTTATTTGAGTAAATGCCAGAAGTAGCACATTTTTTTGAAGTTTATTCTGAAAATACCACCCTTCGAAAACAATTCCTAAAATACCACATTCCAGCACTCGGAGTTTTAGGGCCTTGAAAAGTTCCTGGGTACAATCGCTGTTAGGACCCGCGACTCGTGTGTGGAATACTGGCAATTATTTTCAAAAGGATGGTATTTTGAGAATAATTTTTTAAAAAGTGGTATTTTTGGAAATTACGCCCTTTATTTGTGTTACGACTTTTTTCTCTCCTTTTTTCCAGTGACCACATACAATTTTGTTGCTTTTATGTGTTTATGATACTTAATTAAACGGTCTAGAGCAGCGTTAAATGTCGGAAATGCTAACAGATCATCTATTGTTTGTTTTTGAAATCGGCGCAGGCAAGAAACTTGACAAGTTCCTGCCTGCAGAAGACTATTTTGGGAAAGGGCTTTACATGTTTGACATTGGCCAGAATGATCTTGCCGGTGCCTTCTATTCCAGATCATTGGATCAAATCCTTGCTTCAATTCCGACAATTTTAGCTGAATTTGAAGCTGGAATTAAGGTCACTCATTTCCTGCCTTCCAAGACTAGCACTTTCTAATTTTCATGGAACCATGTGGTGGTTGAGATCTTCAGGCACTTTTCTGACATTTTACCCCGCTATTTTCTTTTGCTTTTTCCCCAGAAATTGTATGATCAAGGGGCGAGAAATTTATGGATTCACAATACAGGTCCCCTGGGTTGCTTGGCTCAGAATGTTGCCAAATTTGGAACCGATGCATCTAAGCTTGATGAGCTTGGATGTGTCAGCTCGCATAACCAAGCTGCAGGACTGCTCAACCTGCAGCTCCATGCACTAACTAGAAAGTTGCAAGGCCAATACCCAGATGCAAATGTGACCTATGTTGATATATACACCATCAAATCTAACCTCATCGCAAACTATTCTCGTTATGGTGAGTATAATTATAGTACAAAAACATTACTTCATTCCGATTAGATTTTGTTTTAGGTTTGAGTATTCTTGACTTTATTCCGATTAGATTTTGTTTCTTTCTTCTCTGATTTAGAATTGATTATCGGAGGTAAGGTTATGTATTGGGTGGATTAGACAATTAGACCCAGAATCAAAATGAAGTAAAAAAAAACAAAAAAAAACTATAGAATCAAATCAATTCAATCATACTAGCTAAGACCGGTACCTCTACTGTCTACACATAAAAAAACTGGAGGCATTCTTAATCAATTTGATTTTGCAGGATTTGAGCAGCCCATAATGGCGTGCTGCGGCTATGGAGGTCCACCTCTGAACTACGACGTCCGGGTGGGCTGCGGCCAAACGAAAGTGTTGAACGGGACGTCGGTGACGGCCAAAGGATGCAACGACAGTACTGAATACGTGAACTGGGACGGAATCCATTACTCGGAGGCTGCAAACCAGTATGTTGCCTCGCAAATTCTCACCGGAAAATACTCCGATCCGCCCTTCTCCGACAAGATGCCTTTCCTTCTCAATCTCAAGTTCTGAAAAGCGTCAAGTAAAATGTTCTGCTTTCATTCTTTATGCAACAGTTCTGTGACTGTATGTGTACTGTTGTAAATCAATTGAGTCCAGGACAGGACCCAGCATGGAGAGGAACTCCTTGTCTCGGTGTGTGTTGATCCATCATAATCAAAATTAAATTAGGATTTTATAATTTAACATGTTATTGACTGAGTTGATTAGCTAGTTGGGTGGGTTATCCTAATTATTAGTAGAATTTTTATCTTTTAATATTTGGTATAATTAATCATATAGTTGAGTTTAGTTTATTTGGCTTCATAATAAGAAAGAAATTGCTGCAAGTAATGAATTATTGTCTGCATATATTATTATTATTATTATTATTATTATTATTATGCTAATTAAAAGCTGTACTCACTTTTTATTTCCACGTAAATGTGCAATGAATAAGTTGTAGGGTTTAGGCTATAAACTAAGAAATTTATCATCTTTAATGATTTGAGGATTCTGCAACCTGGAAAAGTCCGTACGAGACCACGACGATTCTCCATTGAAAACGACGTCTGGCTGGAAGGTGTAGCGTTATTAATTGCTTTATTGCTATGGGCAAAGTTTCAATTGGCATTGCGTGGAAGAAGAGACACCTGATTTTTGACTTGAAATAGAAAATGTCGAATCAAATGATAAGCCATTTCGAAGATGATAAGTTTCATTTCATCCAACTACTATTCTTCCTTCCGTCTGGAATCACCTAACCGTCAATCCGCAGGTCTTGCGATAATTATAATAATTATTGGCTTCATCGCCGTCTTGTCCCACTGATGAAACCGTTTCCTCCTCATCAGTTTGACTCTGAGCCCATCTCTCTAGAGTCTATACCCAATTGTGAATGCCAAAAGCAAGAGAAAGCAGGCACCCAAAATGGCCGTCTCTTGGGCTCGGTCATTTCTCCTGTCACTACCCGTTTCATCCTCGCTTAGCAGCTCCGTCATCGCAATCACTGTGTTCATGACGCTCCTCTGTGCTTGCATTGTGATCGGTCACCTCGTCGAGGAGAACCGCTGGGCTAATGAATCAATCACTGCGCTTCTTCTGGTTTGGGCCACCAACTGTTTGATAATTTGCTTTTCTTTTCTTTTTTTTATGATATGGTTTTCAGTTCGTTTGATCTCTTTATTTTTTATTTTAATATTCTATTTCTTTTGATTTGGAGTCAGGGTTTGGCTTCTGGGGCAGTGGTGTTGTTGGTCAGTAAAGGCCGCAGCTCCAGCATACTGGTCTTCAGCGAGGAACTCTTCTTCATTTACTTGCTGCCCCCAATCATTTTCAATGCTGGGTATGATCTCTTCCCCCCTCTCTCTATCTACGTATACATTTACACGGATGTTTATTTATGCACCATGTATTCTGATCTGGGATTCTGGCTATTATCCAAATTAGTGGTTTGGAAATTCTTTCTGAAAGAATATTGGTGGAATTTGGTGGCTGTTATGGATCCTGGTTTTGCTGGTGCATAACCTGCTCCTGTTGAAGCTGGTGAAAATGGATTTTTTTTTTTTTTAATGGGTCTGAGATGTTGCCACTTTTTTCTTGCTATTTATTATATGTTTTTGTTGGCAAAGTTGTGATTTTAACCTTTGGGAATCCACTGAATCCATGTTTGGTTCTAGTTTCCAGGTCAAGAAAAAACACTTCTTCCAGAATTTCTCAATAATATTAATGTTTGGAATATGTGGCACAATAATATCATTCTGTCTCATATCAGGAGGTAAGTTCTGCAATTACTAGTGACTTTGATTTTCTCTTACTTTCTCTACCTTTGTCTAGCAATTCCATTCCCATATCACAAGAATCTACGAGCAGCTTTTACATTTCTGTTCTTGAATATCAAATTGAGTATATTCTAATTCTCCTTTTTTTCCTTTTTGCTTACAAATTCTAATTCATGTCTTTAGTTTTGAAAGTTTGATGCCTTCTTTGTGTGATTGACTATGTTATGATATTCCAGTACTTGGGTTTTGGAAGGTAATTTACCAAATTGATTTTGGCATGGCATGTTTATTAAACAGAATTTTCAGGTCTGCCTCTCAATCCCATATGAAATGGAAAAACTAGGAGTGAAAAAGTAAGGGAAGAGAAAATGTAACTGAGAAATCAGTTGGGCACATATGTGAAATGCTTGTGCTGCTATGGGAGTATGAGATCATACCAAAGAACACTGAACGGATAAATAAGTGAAGTACAGGGGTGGAATACGAAGAGCAATCAAACATAGATGGTCTTGCAGAAAACTGGATAGTTTTGTTTGTACCAGGATCAAATTTTTGGCAAAGTGAAGGAACAATTATTATGTAGGGACAGAATTAATTAAAAGTTCTCATCAAAGGCATTATTGAACTAATAATTGATGTAAAACTACTGATAGGCTAATCTGGCACTCCTTAAACGAACATTAATGAAACTTCTGACTTTGAGCTGCAATTTAAGTCTTTGAACTAGAATACCAATAACTCTTCTGCTTTGACTTTATCCTGGCTGTGAAGTATGACATTTTGGTATTATGTCCCATTCAGGAGAAGTTCAGAGTTCCCGGGCACTGCATTTCTTTTTTTTTTGGGGGGGGGGAGGCAAGTCTGGGCGCTGTGACTTGTCAAAATAATGTGCTATTTGGGCTGTATTAATACATTACTGGATTGTGCTTTTTTGTCCTGTTAACATTCCATGTTCAGTTGCATGCATGAATTTAACGATAAAAGGGGAAAAATTTGGAATTTAGAGCTATCACAAACTGATGGTACTGGATTAAATTTAAAAGTCCATGAAATACTGCTACTTCAAGTTTCAGTGCTTATTATACTGAAGAAAGCAAGATTTAGTGATGATGCCATTCGTGACTGTTTATCAGTGCATGAAAATATATGTAAAATACAACATTTCTAGTACACTTCTTTTCTGTAATCTGTACAAATTTGCCTTTAGGGAGAACTTATGTTGTTGTCATGCTTGAAGCATTAATAAAATGATATATTTGTTTTTTCATGACAGAAATGAGTTCGTTCAACAGAAGAAACAGGAATTCCATATTTAGCAAAAAAAAAAGAAACAGGATTTCCATATTGTTGATGGGAGATTATTGCGTAGACAAATAGAAGAAGGGGCTATTGATCTGTTTTTAACTGCTATTTGATTGCTTTATTATCTTTATAAAACCATGCGCATATACTTTTTTCCTGATTTTTTATCTCAAAGATTAACAAAGTTTTACATCTTTGTCTTTGTATGAGAACTTTGTAGGGGCATTTCTGTTATTCAAAAGGATTGGTATCACATCCTTGGGAACTCAAGATTACTTAGGTGATTTGTGCTTGGTGTTGAATTGAATTTTGGTACTGATGTCCATTCCTTCCTGTATAAAGATAATCTGAGTATTTTTTCTGTGTGTAGCTATTGGTGCCATACTGTCAGCTACAGATTCAGTTTGTACATTGCAGGTATATTCTGAAAGTAGTCCGCAGGCGGCAAGTGATTTATACTGGATACTTGACAAATGCCATTAATCATGATTTACTTTCTGATGTGCAAGGTCCTCAGTCAAGACGACACACCCTTCCTGTACAGTGTAGTCTTTGGGGAAGGAGTAGTGAATGATGCTACCTCTATTGTGCTTTTCAATGCAGTCCAGTCACTTGACTTAAGCGACATTGATGCCTTGACAGCCTTAAAGTTGTTGGGAACTTTCCTGTATCTCTTCTTGACTAGTACTGTTCTTGGAGTAGCTGTAAGTTACGTCCTTTTTTACTTTTTTTTTCATGATTGAATGTTCAGCATCAAATGCTGAGATCTATAATGCATATTTATTTTAATATTTAGGGTTTAATCTAGTTTCTTCTGCAGCCTGAACTAGTGTGTATGTATGATACCATCACTAAAAGTAAAATGTTTTCCCCCTTTTATGGATTCTATTTGGTTCGCAGTCTATTTTCCAAATACCAGTAGTTTGTTAACTTAGTTAATGATTTTGTCTTTCTCCTCCTGGATGACTAAGACACTGAACCTTAGCCACAAATTTCCTGTTACCAAACCGCATAGTAGTAAATCAAATATACAAATAACATAGATAATTTCCTATTACATGGTTTTTGTTTCTGACTTTTGAGTTTTGGTATTAAGTGATTCTTAACCTCTTAAAACAAGTCAAAATTTTATGTTTATGTTTACATTTACGTTTTATTTCTCTAAGATGTGAAGATGTGGCCATGGATAGAGATGATTGGAGAGTTAAAGAGTTAACGTAGTCGACCCACCTGTAGGATTAAGGTGTGTGATGTTTTCTTGGAAGATGTGAAGAATTATATGACTCATACAGGTCAATAACATGTTCTGTTAGAGAAGACACTTCATTTTAATCATAACTGTTATAAGATGCTTTCAAGGAATCTACTTGCAGGTTTAGCCTCACATTTTCTTCAAAATCTATGACATAATGAATTTTGAAATATGTTGTTACCAAGAGTTCACCATTATTTAACCTGTGTAATGTGGTCTTTCAGGCAGGGCTTTTAAGTGCTTATGGCATAAAGACACTCTACTTTGCAAGGTAAAATAATCAGGCCCTTAAGTTTCTCTTCTTATCATTTGATGTTGACATTGGATCCTAAGCTCTTCATTTTTAGCATATTAGATAGTTTCTAAAGCAGATAAGCAGCCTAATTTCTGTTCCAAACACATTTGGATTGAAATTCTTGTCATATGGTGTGGTTGAATTCACAAGCTTTCTTCCTAATTTCCTGAGAATTGACATAACCTGGCCCCCCATAGGCTCAGAATCCCCCCCCGCCCCCCCACTCCTCAACCCCTCCAATGACTAGATTTGGTTCAATTCACAGTAACAATTACTTATAAAATAAGTTTTTCTTCCTAAGTCTATTCCAATTGCAAAACTCGTAGTTAAGTCAAAACTTCAATGCCCAATATGAAGCTAAGTAAAGGAGATAGAACTTCCAGTAGGACCAACGATGAGATTTGATTTCTGTCAAGATCTGATACCTGGTATGAAGCTAATGAAACATCACTTTTAACTTATCATAGGCCTCTTGTCCTTGTTCGTCTTTTGGTTCCCCTCTTTTATAGAGGGGGTGTGTTTTCCATTGTTTGCTTTGTTTTGTTTGTGTTGGTTGTGCCTTGTTTGTTGAGTCAGGGTTTTTAGGTGGTTTCACGGGGTATGCCCTTGCATTGGTTTGTAGCCTTTGTGCTTTTTTCTGTTAATACAATTTTACTTACAGAAAGAAAAAAAATAAGGTGTAGCTTGAATAAAGAAAAAGAATAAAATTCTAAATGTCTTGATCCATAAAGGGCATCATTGGAGTTGTAATAGATGTGGAGAAATTTATTTTCTTTCATTTTCACAGCAACGTTAATCTTAAAGCTAAAGTCAACACAGAATTGAAACAAAGTTCCCAGTTCCCAACAGCGAAGGAAGAAAAAGGGGGGGGGGGGGGAGAAAGGGGTATGTGCATAAAAACCTAAACTCACTTCTTAAGAAAAAAGGGTAAACATAAAGTAAGACTACTGGGAAATGTTTCACATGGTAAAAACTGAGAAATTCAGTATATGAGATTTCTAAATGTCAAAGATCATGACAACATCATCACAAGCCTTAATCCCACTGGGTGGGTTAGGAAAATGCAAATATCATGATAACAATACTAAATCCACTAAATCCCAAAATTAGCTTGTTTAATTGGGGTTTGCATGTCGAACAAGGATTTTCATTGAACCTTCACAGTCATGATCTCACGGAATCTGATTTTGTATATGTTCCAATCTTATGTGAACATTATTGGGTTTTTCCTCCACAGACATTCCACAGATCGTGAAGTTGCAATCATGATGCTTCTTGCCTATTTGTCCTACGTGTTGGCTGAGGTACTCTAGCATTTCAAGTGGAATTTTTTGGATAGTACACATCTTTTAAATTGCAATCTTTACTATCTGAAGAAAAATCTAATTTCCTGCAGCTGCTATCTCTTAGTGGGATTTTGACAGTTTTCTTTTGTGGCATTGTCATGTCACACTACACATGGCATAATGTTACTGAAAGCTCACGGGTAACAACCAAGTAAGGATAATGTTAAGAGATGTTATACTTTCTACATGATTCATTGTGTATGCGAATAACAGTGTCAGAGTCTAAGTAAACATGGGTAATCCAGCATGAATCATTACACATTACTTGGTCCTTAACACGTGCATGCAATGCATCTCAACAAAGTGAATTATTTATCAACAGAACAGTGATACCATTTTCCCAAAATGAATGGAAATAACAAGAGCATATGAAAAGAATACGCAACCATATTGTGGTTCCATGGTTATGTTAATCAAAAAGCCAGCTCTACCACATACATGGACTGTCTTTTGGCCAAGACATGATAGTTTGGTGTATATATATGGTCATTGGAAATAGTTTGGTATATAGTCATTTGGAAACATAACAGTATAAGAGCAATCTATTAAATATTTGTGGAAGGTAAAATATTGAACTTGATAATATTACATAATTACATTGAAGTGGGATACAAATGTACATGCATTTAAGATTCAAATAAAAAAGTGGAAGGATTTGTTAAAAGAGTACAAATTTGATCAGGAAACAGGGTGATTGTCACACAGATTTGGTCCAAAACTAATCAATAGCAAATACCCATAAGTCGACCTGAAGAACCTCGTTAAGGTTTCTTCACTTACAATCTTAGAAATGAATTAAATGTCAATGAATCATCACATGCATGATCTCCAAAAAAAGCATGACACCAGCAAATTCTCCTTGATAAAATCAAGCTTCTGGTTTGTTTTCTTTTTCTTTGGGATTCAATTTTAGTTTGCAATTTTTTCTTCATTTTAGTAAGGCATCTGATTCTTTTGTTTCATTTGTTAATCTGGCACACTAGTGTCTACCAGCTTTACTATATTGATCTGGCTCAATACTAGAGATGGAAGATATTTTATCCCTTTAATGAATCAGAAAGAATGATAAAGATGTTCTACTAAAATACATGAAGCTTGAGTTCTGACAGAAAGTTCTTTTTAACATTTTTTTTTTCTTGTTTGGACACTATCAGGCATGGATTTGCAACAATCTCGTTCATTGCAGAAACATTTATATTCTTGTATGTGGGTATGGATGCATTAGACATTGACAAATGGAAGCAAAGCAATGCAAGGTAATTTCACTAGTGTTTTCATCCAAGCCCAGTGAAAGTAATTCTTCACTGAACATAAATGATGAAATGCAACTAGCTAAATCAAGAACAAATTATGATGCTTTAATGCTACTGATGATTGTAATAAAAATATAGTTACTGGCAGCCAAAGCTGTTAGTCTCCATCTGAGAACATGGGATGGAGGCATGACCAATTCATTGTATGTGAGTTACAAGAATATCATCTTCAAATAATTATGTATCTTATTCAGCAGTCTTGTTGAATAAAGAATAAAGTTGTAGAAGGTTTTTGAGGAAAATTAATACAAAATGTGATTGCCACCTGAAACATGTCATTTGTCATGACATGTCTAGGAGTAAAGTCACCGACTCATTTTCCTTGCAGTAATTTGAAGTACCATCAACACGCATGCAATAGTGTTTTGAAGTTGGAATGTAGTTTACTATGATACTAACAAATTCTTACTGATGTGGTAGATTGATAAAAGAAGAAATAGAAGTCACTGATAACCTGGCATTTCCGATTAACCTTTCATTTCCTTTGCTAAACAGAAATGGGAATCTTGCATTCCTTATCAAGTGTGCTATTGACCTATATATTGTATGAGATTTTAGATGGTAATTGGTGAATCTATGAACTTTCTTGATTAACTAAAGAAGATGATTTTGATAAATGCCTAATTTGCTTTTTCTGTTTGGGTGGAAGTGTGAGACCTCTCTATTACACACCGCATCTCTACACACTAAGTTAAATTGAGCCTGCCACATAACAGTGGTTACAATTTAAGTTATTCTGCCATAAGCTGGAACAGAAGTGGATTTATTTTTCAGAAGTTTGTGATATTTCTTTAAAAATGGATGAAGATAAATGAACAGTAATGCTACTTGAAGTTAATGTTTTGACACTCACAAAATTTATAAGTACTTCTTCAAAAAAATTAATAACACTCTTCATAAAATTGTCAACACCTTTTCAAAAATTATACATTTTTCACACAGCAAAAATGTTTATAATTTTTAAAAGTGTTAATAATTTTTGAAAAATAGTTGATAATTTTCTGAAGTAGTGTTATTAATCCCTTGAGGAAGTATTTATAGTTTTGTGTGTCAAAACACCGTGTCCAAATAGCATTTCCCCTAAAAAAAATACCATGCTGTTTGGCTTCTATATAAAATAGTTCACACAAAACCTCTACCTCATCTAACTTGATTCCCATTCTTTGATTCAGTGCAGGAACTGTAATTTCCGTTAGCTCTACTTTCCTTGCACTAGTCCTGGTTGGGAGGGCAGCATTTGTTTACCCGCTTGCTAATCTTTACAGTTGGATTCAAAGGAGAGAGAGTGATAAAATTGCTTTTAAGAAACAGGTGAAATTTTTTGTCACCTCAGCACATTTTGCTAGCATTTTAATGCTTATTGTCTTTACTAACTATTTTAAAATGTTAGTTTATCATGTGGTGGGCAGGACTAATGAGAGGCGCAGTTACTATAGCATTATCTTACAATCAGGTTAAAATATTTTTTTTATTGTTATATTACCTTATTAAAACATCTGGCCTTTGACTAATCTTTATCCTCGCCATCTGGCTTTTGGCTAAATTGGTGTAAAATCTATTTTTCCAGTTCTCATCGTCCGAAGGGTCATCCTCCCACGTGCATTCACTCATGATCGCAAGTACCATTATCATTGTTCTTTTTAGCACAGTGGTAAGGTTAACTGGTATATTTACAGTTTTGACTACTCTCAGAAGTTCCACCAGAAATAATAAGCCACCCAACTGACCCTGAATTTTCAATGCCCTGTTCTGTATGGTAATTGAACAATATGTTTAATTTTTTATAAACTTGGTGATAAACTTTAAACATACAAGATATAACGGCTTTACAAAGGATATAGCAATGGAAGAAGATTGAAGGATATCTAAAATTCTTGTAGCCGGCCCCACCTAGCGCTAGTGCTATGGTTGTTGTATAGGTGTAGTTCTCTAACTATTGAATGTTAATGTAGGTTATTTTCTGAAACAGGTTTTTGGTTCAGTAACAAAGCCTCTAATTGCAGCAGTGCTGTTAAAGCATCCACAGCCAGCGGTTTCAGATTCTAGCCTAGAAGATTTGAGGCTTTTGTTCCTAGAAAATGGACCGCCAAGTGGTAGTGGTAGTGGTAGCAATCAACCAACTCGTAAGACTAGTCTGAGGCTGCTAATATCGAACCCCAGTTCTACAGTTCACTACTTCTGGAGGAAATTTGATGACCGATTTATGAGACCAGTTTTCGGTGGAAGGGGCTTCGTTCCATTTGTTCCCGGTTCTCCAAGTAGTGTAGCAGATGGACCTACTTGAGTCTGGAGGCCAATCGCATGTTCTATTAATCTTCTCCCCGAGAAAAAAAGTAGAATTACAAGGATGCTATTGATGGAGTTGTAATCTAGGAGTCAATCATAAGAGTTAAGAGTTGTGAGTTGGTTGCGTTTCTTATAAATGTCGAACATATTTTTATTAATAATTTTTTTTTTAATATTTAATAATATGTTCATTTTAATGTTTTTTTATCTAGATGAAATCCAAAGAGTGTGACAATGTCAATCGAGTTATAATGAAATTATATTAATGAGATCAAATAACTGATATTTCATTCTTAAACTATTTCCAGTCATATGACTATAAAGTGGGGCCTTTATAGTATCGTCAAGACTAGTACACACTATATATGCTCGTAAGGAGAGTAAATCTCATTGACTACTTATGTGGTGACACTAATACAAGTGTATAAGTGCTCATTAGTGAATGGGTTCATTGAATGACCTAATCTGAGAACATCCAAATGATAACTCTTACTAAATGTCAATTGAGAATTCTTTGTGACAATAAGTGCTAGTAATCTCTTTTCATGAGGTACTACGATTATCTTGTATAAGGAGCGTCATGTTTTAATATCATTGTTTGAGGTCCAGTAAGATAGGTCTCTAATAGGGTGGTTATTGAATATGATCCGAATTATACGAAGATAGATGAGTACGCAATATAGAATCTATCAACTTTAGTAGGAATCATAAAAAATATATGTCTTATGTGAATAATGAAGTCACAACTCAAGAAGTCATTCGTCAATGCGGATAGTTGAGAATTAATAAGAGTTATTAATTCAACCATAGGAGTTGTAGACTTAGCACTCGTATACATAGTGTTGGTTATTAGAAGTTTGATATTTTATCATACTTCTATACTATACATATGTATTATGACAGATGAATTGAATAGCACTAGGACTTGTTGCAGAAAAGTTCATCTAAAGTGCCGTTTGCATTTCATTATGATATGAGGGTCATAACATATTGCTATACATCAATCTTAGTTCAAGGTTAAAATGATAATTTTGTCATGAAATGATATCAATTACGAATCATAATCAAAGAGTTTGATTGAGTGTAGGATTCTATAAATTGTCTTTTGTCATCTTCATAGTGAATCTCCAATATCATATACAAATAAAGAAAAGTTTTATGAAAAAATTCAATAGGATCAAAAAATATTTTGGGCTCAGACGAATTTGTGAGTTTTTAGGACGAGTTAGCACTCCCAAACAAATTTACGGGATGTCAATAAGGAGCAAGAAAATCGAGAGAGAAATGGCATCGGGTCGTGTCGGGCGTGGCTTGAGGCCTTCTCGCGCGTGACCCAGTGGGTGCCTGACATGGCCCGTACAGGGCCCGCGCATGGCCCATGGGCGCGCACGCCTAGTACGTTTAGGACGTGCTGGACTTCACTCACAATTTGGCAAAGTAGAGTAAGTTGATTTTAGAGTGGGTCATAGATGGTGCAGTGAGTGCTGCTACCATGCCAATTAACTAAATAATAAAAAAATATTATATTTTGGGATGCTTTTCTTATGTGATTTTCCATATTCGTATTATTAATTAAGTTAAGGAATATAAATTTTAGGTTGGATTTTGGCCTTTCTGTAAGGCAATAATCGAACTTACAATCTACTAAAATGATATTGAAATATTACTTTTATACTAAATTATGTATGTTAATTCATATGGTTGTAACTATTGTTTGTCCATGGAGAGGGTATGAGTATTCTATTTACTTGCAGAAAGCTACACCGTTGTGACTAGGAATCTGTGCAGCACTTTCATGTTTCTTGTTATGTTATTTGATTAATAGTAATTAAATAAATTATTTTTATAGTAATAACTTTTTATTTATTTATTTTAGTTGTGGAAGGGAGAGAAATTTGGAGGTTGAATTATAAAAGAGAAAGAGGGGTAGAAGTAATGAAGGTTATTATCCTCTTTCATTATTTGCTTCACAAGGATTTTTATTATTTTTTTCAAGTTAAAATTATCTTAGTTGAGACTTTCATTTCATTTTATTTTATTTTTTTGGGTTTATCTCATTTTATTTTTAATAAGCATCATCACAACAGTATTACCCTTAATTATTTTATTTTATATGACCGCCCATTAATAAAATAGATATAAACTTCGTAAGAGCCTTTTAATTTTTATTTATATTGTTGCATCTTATTTTTTTTAGGATAAATTTTACTCAAATCTTATTGGGCACACATTTTTTAATTCACACTGAAAAAACAAATCTTATTTGGTATTTTGGACTCTTGAGATTTAATTTTTCATAATTTAAATTTAACATAAAAAAAATCAATTTTAAACTATTAACTTCATGAAATTAAAAATAAATCATAAGAACTTTAAATTAAAAAAATGGGTGATTAGCTAATAGCTTAGAGATGGCATGGTTTTGGGCAAAAATTTTAACCTATTTTTGTTACTATTTTGTTATGCCCATTTTTTATTTCCACTCATGTTGTTGGTCACATTGAGCAACGAACGAGGTATGCAAACAGAAATTAATATAAAGTTATTAGATTTATTCTATGGCTAGGCATTAAAAATTATAATTAAAACTATTACAATAACATAATAATAATATAATAATAACTGTAAAAGAAAATTTACTGCAACATTATATACACAAACCTCCCTCTTCTAAACCAATCATTTTCTCCTCTTTTTAACATTTATGAGTTGAGGGCTGCACATGGCACAACACAAGCACACACACACACACAAGGTGTCATTTCTTCATCTGTCTTCTGTTTTTTGTTTCATTTTCTTCCGAAAATGGAAGCAAACACTTTATTCGTCTTCTATTTCTTTCTCTTCTCTTCTTTTCTTTTCTTTTCTTTTTCTTTTTTTTTTTTTTTTGGCCTTTTCCCATGGCCGCCAGCGTTGATACTGTCGAAGATCTTACGATTCACACACGCATGAACCTTGACATTTTCAAGTAGTTCACTTTATCTACGAAAATAGTGTCAAATGGGCGCTGGTCATTCATCTTCTTCTCTCTCCCTCTCTTTGTCCAATAGCTTCTCCTTCTGCCTTGCCAACGCCACCACTCTTTCTCCTCGCCAATCAGAGTTGGGTTCCACCCTCAACCCCACCTCCAAAATCGTTCGTACCCGTTATCAAAAACCTACCATGTCACAGTCTTCTTCTTCAGCAATTCTGCCTGCGAAGTGTGGCAAAGTTGAAGAAATCACAACCCCAGAGGAAAACCCTTCAAAACCCATGTCTGATCTTCACAGAATCGACCCGGAATTGCTTCAGAGATTGGAGTATGATGCTCTGGTTTGGAGTTCGCTTCACGGGCTTGTTGTTGGAGACAAAAATGTAAAGGTCAGTGGGATAGAGAGTTGAAGAGATGCTGTCTTGATTTTGTTTCTCTAGATTTCAGGGAGAGTCCCTTTTTTCTTCCCTTTCATCCAAATTGTTTCCATAATTGTTTAATTTGAATCTGTCACTCTGGTTCTGTGATTCTTTGATGGCAATGGGCACTTCGAAAAGTAACACAAGATTGATGTGGAAAAATGGTGATTTTTTAACATGCAGAGATCAGGAAGAGTGCCTGGGGTGGGGATGGTTCATGCCCCATTTGCTCTGCTGCCCATGGCGTTCCCAGAAGGTCACTGGAAACAAGCATGTGAGTTGGCCCCTATTTTCAATGAACTTGTTGATCGAGTGAGTTTGGATGGTGATTTTTTGCAGCTCTCTCTCTCCAGGTCCTCTCTCTCTCTCTCTCTCTCTCTCTCAAACTGCAATGAAGGTGAATAATCTAGTAAATCTAGGATCAATTATTTACCTATGTTCATGAATTTAGAGTCCTATAATCTTATGTTATTCACCATGGAGGAATATGAGGTTCAAATATTAGTTTTTACAAGCCCTTGATTTGAAAGCCCTTCTTTTTAGTTGTCGCTTCTTTAAGTTCACTTAGCACAACTAACTCCTTTTTTAACCAAGTTACTTTGGGTGAATGCAGCCCTTATCCTGATACTTTATGACCATATAGGACTTTGTTTTTGTCAAACCACGGACCAGTGAAGATCCCAAAAGGAGAAAGGATGAAGTACTAGATGTTATTGTAAGGACCATAGTATAGTAACAATGCAGGAAATTTCGCATGAGAATAATTTCTCTTTTGGTATGAATAACGTCACCTACATGCATGATTTTGTGGGTGAGAGTTCATTGGTTGCACAAAGAAGCAATAAACAAAGGAATAAAAGGTAATGGAGGAGAGATGCAACTTTGGAAAACAGGACTAGAGGCAAAGAATGTTTTAGAGCTTAGGGTATTGATGCTGATTGATAAATGATGTACATCCCCCTGTGGTGGAAGTCTCAATGTATAGGAGCAGGATAATCTAGCTTATAAGAGAGGGTTTTTACCAAGGATAAGGATAAGTCCCAACCTAAACCAAGTTAGACTATCTGTTCATATACCTTACGCCATATAACTCATTCCTAAAAGAATTGAAACAAGGCTCCCTCTTCAATCAGATTGACCCATTGGCACTGTACACTCATTTAGGTGACAGTCTGAGTCTTAAGCTTCCAAGCAACACATAATCTTAGAATTTTCTGGTTTGGATGTGTTTTGAGGCATTTGTATACTAACACTGCTTGCCTCCAAGGATAGTGCTTATCCTTACCTGCATACACTTATGCTAGCTGAATCATCTGGCCCTTTAACACTGGCCAGGTGTCCTAACTATTCATCAACCAGTTCGGCTGGTCACAAACATATGATCTCACCTCAGTACGGTTGGCTTCAAACTCATGTATATTTATATGATGAACAAGACACATGTCCCATTTGTGGGCTAACAGGTTTGGTGATACAAGCTTGCTAGTTGGACTCCTACAGACTTGAAAACATGACTGCAGTTTCTGAATGTATGAAGTTATTCGCATTGTCTATAGGCATAATAAATGAATGCCATCCCTGTCAAGGATCCTATGTCAGATTCAATGCATGACTACCAACTAACTTAGTTTATTTCCTTTTGGTGTTTGAATGACAACACTTTTGATGCATAGTGCCTTTATGTGATTGGCTGGTTCACACACATATTAAAGCCTTCTGAGCACTTATTGACCTCATGCTTCTGCCTGCTGAGTGTTGTTCCAGCCTTCTTATAGTGTAGTCTAATCATTTTGAACCATGTTCTTTATTGTCTCATCCTTCTTCTATCTCACTTATGCTGGCTTTCAAGCTAAAAAGCATATTTCTTGACTGTACAAAATTCTCAATTATAATCTATCCAATGCAACACTCTTGCAGTTTTTTGGAGAACTCTATTTGCAGTTTTTTGCTTTTGTCTATGTTGTTTGTCCTCCTCTGGTTTAACATATGCCTTGGCCAAATACGTTTTCTTCTATAAAAGATCTGCAGTTTATGGGAACTGAAAATATTCCTCTTTTCTTGTACATCTAGAACAAAGAAAGTGGATCCTTTCACCTCCAGACTATTGGATATTCATTCCAAGATGCTAGAAATTAACAAGAAAGAGGTAAGATTTTGTAGATGAGGTAGTCAATGCTGATTTTTTAATACAGCTCAGCTAGTTGATCTTATTAGTTCTTTTATTCTCAGAATAATCCTTATTAAACCTTGCTAATGATATATTCTAAAACAGCTTTTTTTTTAATGTCATTAGGTGAAAATGGAATGATTACAGTAATACTGGTCTTTAGAACCTCATTGCCTATTCTTTGCATTTAGATAATTCAAGAATTTGTTATACTGGGAAGTGCATTTAGTTTATGATGTGCAGAACATACTAATTTTCTTTTCAATCATTGAACTAGGAAATACGCTTGGGTTTATATCGCTCTGATTATATGCTTGATGAAAAAACTAAATTGCTACTTCAGATAGAGCTCAACACGATTTCATCTTCATTTCCTGGCCTTGGTTGTCTTGTCAGCAAGCTTCACAGGTTAAGTACATGAGCATCAGTTTTATAATATTTGGTGTCTTCACAATTATTATTGTTCTGTTTGGTAAGCTTGCTGTTCTTATTCGATGTTGTCGTTCATACAACCAACTCATGCATGGAGAGTCAGTTATTATTCAATTCAACTTGTTTTTGGCAGTTATCGTGTTTATGTAGGTGCAAAATTCTCAAATGGAGCAGCAATAATGTTATTTTGGCTGTAATATTTATGCATTGCAGCTTAGATTTGGGGAAAATTCAAGGAGGAATCCAAGCAAATGCCATTGAACAAAAGGAAAATAATCATTCTTGTGGGCTATATCCAGTTGGACCAAAACAGTCACTTCAAGTCCTCTCCTACCTACTTCGGGAAGGATACTAATATATATCATGCAGAGAACATGGATCCACAGATAAGAACTTTCAGTGGAAAAGATCTTCTAGAAAAGAACCTGCAAATTTTAGCAATTGAACTATTAGCCTACTGAGTGGGCACAATTCGGAGATGTCATGTAGGTGATTCAGGGTACTAAGCTAGCTTAGTGCAGGTTATGACATTCATCAGTGAGTAATTAGAAATGATGCACTTTTGTATAAGGGAAAGTAAAATCCAAATCATAAAATGCTAGGTGATGGGAAGAAAAGAAAAATGCATTGACAAAAAGACACTGCAATTACTAATGCATAGAACTTCTTAAAATTTTAGAAGAATTTGGATCGATGGTATTGATATGAGTACTTAAGTTTCCTTCTTCCTGATGACACTGAACCAAGTTGAGTTACCTGAATAGTTTTATGTGACTTCAAAGCCACTCTTAATTTTGCTATGAATTTCTAGTCATAATCCTCTTTGTTATTTCATGATTTAACATGAAAAGAGGGCCCATTGTTCCAATAATGTTAGATTACAATAGCACTGATTTTCTTCTCAAACAAATCAATGTAAGTATGACCATCATTTAACATTTTAAATATTATTCACTATACATTTCAGAGAAGTGAGCTAATAAGTAAATTTCACTGTACATTTTAAATATTAATCACAACCACACTTAGCAGTCCTTGAATGTGAATTTCTCTTCTTTACATTCTCTCTTCTCTTGGATTCATTCTCTTTGCATTTCACTTTGTCTCAGTACCTTTTTTCCCCTTTTCTTTGCATTTCACTTCATCTTGCCTAGAACATACCTTGTGTTGTAGAAGTCAGTCTGATCTTACTTAGTACAATAGTAGAATTTGTAGGCATATTTTTAGTTGAAAAAAAAAGAGAAACTTACCTTCTAGTTCATTGAACATAAAATAATGATTCAAACTGCATAAATAGTGGGTGTTAATTTGCAGGAGCTTACTGAATCAATACGGTAAACAACTTGGGTTAGATAGCAGAAGGATTCCTGAGAATTCAGCTGTGAGTCAGTTTGCAGATGCATTGGCTAAAGCATGGACTGAATTTAATAATCCAAGGTTGGAATTGATTATATTAGGTTCCTTGCTTCTTTTTCAATAGTGCGTTCACCTGGATCAAGTTTTCACTCTTTATAAATATGTCTGCAGGGCTGTAGTTATGATTGTAGTCCAAACTGAAGAGCGCAATATGTACGACCAACATTGGCTTTCTACTGTACTTGGGGAAAGATATCCTACCTTACAGTTGCATGAAGTTCCTATACATAAATCTTAGCAGTATGTTCAAGTGTCAGAACAACAGAGCATTAGCAAAACACATGACAAATAGAAATGCATGTTTGAAAGTTGAAAAATATTTATAAGCTAAATTTTACATGTCCTGATGATTCCACATGTTTCTTGGAATTTACTTATATCATATCCTAGCGGCACATGACAAATAGAAATGCATGTTTGAAAGTTGAAAAATATTTATAAGCTAAATTTTACATGTCCTGATGATTCCATATGTTTCATGGAATTTACTTATACCATATGCTAGCAGCATGGCCAGTTTTCTTCAGATGTTTCTCCTAACTGTTGTAACACGCACAATGTTACAACCATCCGAAAAACTTTGGCAGAAATTGATAAGCAAGGGGAACGTCTACCAGATGGAACCCTTCTTGTGTATGTAGCATTACGGCTTGAATACTATTTTTCTTTCTTTCTTTCTTTCTTAATCCTGTTCGAAGTTTGTTGAATTGCCTTGTGATTTTTAGCATAAAGTTGAAATCTTTTACTCTTGTAGTGGAGGTCAAGCAATTGCAGTCATCTATTTCAGAGCAGGGTATGCACCGACTGATTATCCATCAGAATCTGTAAGTAGATCTGCTTCATTTCGCTGCTGCTTGCATTTCTAATTCTAATCAAAGAGGAGGTTAACTTTCCCATGTATGTAATATTGATTGTTGATGCTTGCATGTGTAAGGTGCCAATGCAGTAGATTTCAATCTTTTAGTGGCAAACGTGTACTTTTTGTTTCTTTTAATTGTTTAAGTGCCACTATCTCGAGTTTCTCATTGCTTTTTCTCTGTTAATATTAGCCCTCTTGAAACCATTACAATCAAACCCTCTACTCTATAGCAATCATAAATTCACTAAATATTGGATATTCGGGATATCTTCAAAATCTGGTTTACATTCCTCCTGGCTCCACCCAAGGGTGAGCTTTTGAGTCAGTCTCTGTAATAATAAGCCCTTATCCACTTTGTAGGAATGGAGGGCTAGGCTACTCATGGAGCATTCTTCTGCTATCAAGTGCCCTTCAATTTCTCATCATTTAGCAGGCACCAAGAAGATACAGCAGGAGCTTGCAAAACCCAATGTTCTTGAGAGGTAAATTCATTGTTTTAACTATTGCCTTGGTACTTCCCATTATTCAGATAATTTGCATCTTATCTAGAGTTTACAGGAATCAAAAGAATTCACTTGTGATTGCCATGATAAGCAAGTATACTGCTTGCTCATTGTTCTCTTTTATTGGGAGTAAATATGCGTATAATTTGTTTTGAACCTTGACTGTAATTTCCTTAAAATTAGAAGTCTTTTGCTTATACATCAACAATAATTGGATGCTAGTTGTTTCTTTTACAGCATTTTCTCTGCCATAAATCACTCAAAGAACCAGGACCAAGTTAGTAGAGCTTATGCTAATTTATCAATCAGGAATTTTTCTTTTCTGTCTTCTTACTTTCCCAGGGAACCGTGTTATTTAGTAAACTAATTGAATTTGTTGAAAAGAAACTTGATTGAGCTCCGTTATTTCATATGTTAAGAAATGATTTGATTTGTTCTTGGCAGGTTTCTTGAGAACAAAGGTGATATTGCCAAACTGCGAAAATGCTTTGCGGGATTGTGGAGTCTGGATAACTCAAATATTGTGAAGGATGCAATTGAAAAACCTGATTTTTTTGTTATGAAACCACAAAGAGAAGGCGGAGGTTACCCATTACATAAGCTGCTTTTATATTTTTCTACTGCTGATATAATTTATATTACCAGTAATTCAAGTTGAAATCCTTTTTCAGGCAATAATATCTATGGAGATGATGTGAGGAAAAGTTTACTAAGATTGCAAGAGGAAAATACTGAAGAGCATGCTGCCTACATACTCATGCAAAGGATTTTCCCAATTATTGCACCCACATTCTTGATGCGGGATGGTATTTGTTATAAAGATCATGCGGTCTCAGAACTCGGGATTTATAGTGCTTATCTAAGGTACGTGACACTGTCACTTCCGCTTTGATGCTAGGGATGCTGCGATGATCATTATTTCTCCTTGTTCCCAACACGTTTCATTTTTTTTACAGGCACTCAAAGGATCTTTTGTTTTCTTTTAAGTCATTATTATGTTCCTGTTTTTGTGAAAATGATTCATTTTCTTCCAAATGGTTGTCTGCATCTGAATTTGCAGAAACAAAGATAGAGTAATTGTGAATGAGCAATGCGGTTACTTAATGCGAACAAAGGTTTCTTCATCAAATGAGGGAGGCGTAGCTGCTGGATTTGCAGTTTTGGACAGCGTATATTTGGCTTGACAGATGATTTTCTTCTCTCTTTTCTTTGCTTCATTCATCATTTTCCTCATCTTTCCCGGAAAGTGAGGGATGCATTAAATATGGGGATTCCATGTTTGGCCCATTTTTCGCTGGCATTTACTCGATTCTGTATGGAAACAGCAGAATGTTTGGCAGTCTCTTTGATGGTGTTATCTTGTAATGAATTTAAAAATTATCTAGCATTCGGGCAGTTCTCTTTATGAACACCTCAGGTAAGACTGCTTACGGAAACAACTCTTGCCGACTCTTACAAAACCGGGAGGAGTGCTTTAGAAAGGCTACTCCATTTTCTGAATTCGGGGGGAAGTGAACAGCCATGTTCTTCAGGTTCATACTCTTCTTATTGAACAATCACGAGACCAATTTGTTCATCACTGAATTGTCAAAACAGAAGGAAAAGTGCAGAATGTTTATATTCACACACTAAAAATGTGTATAGCATAGAGCTACATGAAATTCATGAAAATGTTCTTCTTTCATCCTTCCAACCACGATCCCGGGCTCTTTCCTCCCACAATGCGGAGAGCTTTCGCTCTTCCATGATGGCTGCTTCGGCCTTCTCCCTCGCTTCTTCGCAACTTTCCACCCCTGCATTGCACTTTTCGGCCTCTTTCTGGTAATGCCAAGAGCTTCTTTTTGTGTCCATTATCAACTCCTTGGTGCGCGCCAAGTGGTCGCGACTGACACTCTTCAGCAGGCCCAGCTCCTCTGACAGTAGACCTATCATGTCCTTCTCCAACTCTTCGTTAACTTCAGGATCATCTTTACCGCAATCTGCACATATAAGGCAACCCCAAACTCAACAAAATAATAATAATAATAATAATAATAAAAAGGCTGAAAGCAAATAAGATGGTTTTCTTTTCTCTCTCAAGGAGATGGACTGACCTGAATAGGAACTGTTTAAAAACCCTGCAATAAAAATTGCCATTAACTCCAAGTGAGAACACCATATTGCGAAAATCATAATATTAGAGATTAAGATGCAAGCCAAAGAAATACCAAGAACTACAAGATTATCTGTAAATTTTTCTATTGTATATCACTGAATTATGCATTTTGGCAAGGTATATTGCCCAAACAAGATGATATTTTTCATATTTGTCAAACCCAGATAATAATTTATCGAGGTCATGCTCCAAAACTCAACTTCACTATTGATATTTATCATAAGCAACGCTTGTTGCATCAATTTCAGTACTTAAGAGAGACAACAACAACAACAATAATTTAAATCTTTATTTAATTATGTGGGGTTGTCAGTCTAGTAATCGCATTGATTTCAGTAATTACAAAGGCAAAACCATGAGTCTATCAACTACAGCAAAGATCTGAGATGCATGACCAGATAACTAAATCAAAGACACTATATTAATGAACATTTTATTATTATACATCAACAATTACTGAAAATTGCACTCACCTAGAGGCGTGGAGAATTCGTCTGAAGAACAATCACAATCGCAAGACTGGCACGAAGCAAGAGAATGTGAATTCGCCCTCAAGAACCATAGAATTGGCCGCCCCACAATGAAGAAAACCAACAACAGAACCACCCAAAACAACGAACATCTCACAACCACGGGACTGCAAGACCTATGATCCGACTGATACGCCATCAAAATCCTATTTCCCGAACTATTGGAAAGCAATTTCTAAAACAAGAAAAATCAAGTTTCCGTCTTTCGAGATCTGGGCGAGAGATTTAAGAGTTCTGATTCTAACCCAATCATTAGATTAGAACACTACAGTCCCCCACAAGTGAGAAGATTTGAAAATGAAAATGTGGGATTTGTGATGACGAGGAAATCAATTTTAATGAGAGAAAATCTGGGTGGTTTTGTTGTTTTCGAGAAAGTGAAAGCGGATGAGATCCCGAGAAAGTGAGATGAAATGATGGAATGGGTACATGCAGAAATGCAGGGCTGATTTGATTTGCAGTGTTGGGGAGGAAATATGGCCACGGAGAGGAAGACCCTTTTGGGCCGCGTTTGTGTGACGAAGAAGTCTCTGCTTTCTTGGTTTGATGGGGCCTCGCAAAACAGACACTCGCACAAACACGGCTTTAAATAAAGAGGGATTCTGATTGCATGGCCGTGTCAGTCTCTCTCACTTGGCTTTTTAGGGCTAACTTCTTTTTCTTCTTCTTCTTCTTCTTTTCATTTTTATGCACAACATTAAATAAATAGTATTTTCAAAAATATCATATAAGCCACTCTACCTACTTTTAGACTCGAAATCACGTTAACAATTATTCTAAATGTGTGTTAAACGCTGTTTAATACTTTTTAATCCTACTATTAATGTTAACTCTATCCTCAATTAAAAATTAAAATAATTCTACATACATATATATATATATATATAGTTGTAAATACCCAAATCAAATTCCAAATTTATACTTTAAAAACTCTCTATAGTTATAATTTGTGTCTTTTTAAAGTATAATGATTAATTAATTTAAATTCAAATATTAAAATATAGTGAGTGAATATAATTTTTAAAAAATATAATGGTGAACTTAACCTTAAAATTGAAATACACTCATTTAGTTTTGCACTTTATTTATCCAAAATACTAAATATATTGTTAATTATAGTGATCTATGTTTTAGTTTAGCCATGCATATTTAAAGGGCATTTATGGTACTTCATTAATATTTTGGTGATGCAAGCAATTGTACCTCAATCTTGATGCATTTATTAATATAAGTTGTTATGAATAGTCAAAAAAGAAAAAACTCTGAGGTAGAATTTGTGACAAATTTACATAAAAGAAAAACTTGTGAATTAATTAAGCCTATTGTATGGGGGGCTATCTAAAAGAAAAATGATATACTTTATATAAAAAAATAGATATGATTATAAAACTAAAATTTATGTAACGGAATTTGTGAGTTAATTTTAAGATTAATAAAATATGTGAGAGATAATAAGGTAGCTAAGGGAAGCTTAGTGAAATTGTTTAGCTATATATATGTGGGATGAGCTAGGCTGGCATTTTTAAGGATGTTGATTAAATGTTAATAAAGCGTAATTGATGTTATTAATAGTTGTGGTACGTACGTAATGAGGGGTTACTAATTAAATGTTAGTTGAATAATAATAATCATGTATTAATAAGTCTTATCATATCAAGCTTTTTACTTCTTTTTAATGTGGGCCTGCTGGGCCTATCCGGTCTTTTTAACATGCCTACTTGATGCAAAAACGAATAAGAAATAACCGCCGCCGACAACAACTAAGTAGTATTTCATTAATTACGGGAAGGATGCAATTTTTAGATTACATGGTTGGTAATTAAACTAAGCTAATCCCACCACACCACCCATAAACTTTTTGGCATCAATGCTAACACGGGAAGGTTAAATAATAGTAGATTATAACAATTTTAATAAATTAGATTTTGTGTTGGATAATATTGTTTATTAAAATAATCTTAATAAATTATAAAGGTAAAAAAATCTTATTAATCATACTCTAATTGAACCCTATTATTCCTCCATTTCCATTTCCATTTCAATTTCAATTTCACGGTTGACTTTCCGCCAATCAACAAATGCAAGGGCAGAGCCTATGCCTTGGCCCGCCATTAATTTTGGCCTATACTCGGGGCCATAATAATTTCGAAAACCTTCCCTCTCGCATTCAAGCGCCCATATCTCGCCCTTCTTCTTCTCTCGTTCTCATTCATTTTGTGCCTCCGTTAGACCGTCACTGAGGTTGCTCGTTTCGCTCAGTCGCTTTTGCTTGCTGTCTTTCTTTGGCTCTGTTGCTTCTTGTCTCGACCTTGCTCTCACCAGCTTGCCCCTCTCTCCCTCAATTGTTGCTCGCGTCTTGCCCTCACCAGCTCTCCCCTCAGTTATTGGCCTCACTTTCGCTTGCTACCTCTCTCGACTCTCTCACTCCGTCGCTCATCGGTGTTGCCTTCTCGGCTTTTCCCTTGTCAGCTCGCCTCTCCAACGTCGCTCACTGGTCGATCGCTGCCTCTTTAGCTCTCTCTTGCTCCGTCACTAGCCTAAACCCCTGCTTCATGTAATTAATGAGTAGTAAGCTTCTAGCTTCACCAATTTTTGTCCCAAAAAGGTAAACTCTTTTTTCTATTTCTAAAATTAAGTGAACTTGAATTTTGTTAACTGATGTTGGGTTTCTCGAAAATAAATTTGTTAATGTGATGTTAAGATTGATAAATAAGTTTATCAATTGCACATACGCACATAATTTGATTGTTGGATCAATTGCATAAGCGCACATAATGTGGATATTGATCAATTGCAATTTGCACATGCACAATTGATAAATTTGTGAATTTATGAATTTGTGCATTCTCTAATTATCATTCATTATATTGAATTTAAAACAGTCATGGAGAGATTTTTAAAACAAAAATCTTCGTCGATTGTAAAAGATGCTGATAGTGAGAAATAAGATAGTGTTAATTTTGATGTTACACAACTTTCCCCCAATCATAGACTAAGGATTCCAATTTTGGTTACAATGTTAATATTCGAGATCAAGTCCAAAGAGCATATATATATACAAAAAGGTCTGTGCCAGCCTCTAAATCATAACTTTCCATATAGATCATTTGGATAGACACAAACTAGACGATTCAATCTTGCTTGATTTAAAGAGTTTGGTAGTTGGTTGGAGTATAATGTATCAAAAGATACTACTTTTTGCTTATATTGTTATCTATTTAAAACAAATGTGGGTAAATAAGGAGAAGGCGATGCTTTTGTTAGTGAAGGATTTTTGTATTGGAAAAGTAAAGATAGGCTTAATATTCATGTTGGAGATTGTTCCTTCCTGACCAGAGGAGGACGGTCGGAGGCGGGATCACAACGACATGGTGTGGGCTCCGGCGATGGGTCTATCCCGGGGGGCAGCTGGCACCTACAAGCACTTCGACACTCAAGTGAGTAAAGAGTAAGGAGATACAGTGTATTAGTAGGTCAGAGGTCAGAACATACCTTACCTTTAAAGAGAGCTGGTTGATATAGAAGGAGGAGATGTTCTTCTGCATGCATGTGTCGTGCGTTTACAGGTGATGAGACTGACTATCCGGCGTCGGTGGAGGTTCCCAGGTGGTAGCATGGTGGTGACGGAACCCTTATTAATGTGGATGGGATTCACCATTAATATCCACATTAATGGGGGTAGGATCTGAGGCGGTTGCGCGGATATCTAGTGGGAGTCGCAATGATGCCATGGCAGGCTGGCGCTGGGCCAAGGCTGGATCCAGAGGGAAGACCAAGATTGGGCTGAGATTGGGCCTAAGAAGAAGGCTGAGATTGGGCCCGGACGATCCAGAAATCATGATAGTTTACACAATAAAACTCACATCAAGTGCGAGGCTTTGATGAATCAAAAGCAACATATTCAGTTAGTTTCTTCAAACAGTCGAAACAAGTACGAAGTGACTATCGAATTTGTCTTATTGCATCAATTGATTGTGTTAGACTTTTGTTACGACATGGGTTTTTGTGTTTGGGGTCATGATGAATTTGAGAATTTAGAGAATCCATATAACTTTTTAGTACAATTGTAATTTCTAACTGATCATAATGATGAGATTAAGACAATTACAATGAACAATGCTCCTCTAAATTGCAAATTAACATCACCTGATGTTCAAAAAAATATTATAAGTGACTGTGCTACTGAAATAATCAATGTTATTATCAAAGACAATGGAGATGTATTTTTCTCTGTTCTAATTGATGAATCTCATGATTTGTTAACAAATAAGTAAATATCAATTGTTTTATGTTATGTGAACAATAATGAACAAGTAAAAGAACGTTTCATTGGTCTTAAGTATGTTTTCAATATCATAACTCTCTCACTTAAAACTACAATAGACAAGACATTTTCTAGATATAACCTAAATTTGTCTAGATTGAGAGGATAAGGTTATGATGGGGCAAGTAATACGCATGATGAGTTCAATGATCTCAAATCGTTTATTTTAAAAGAGAATCCTTGTGTTTTTTACATTTATTGTTTTGCTCACCAATTTCAACTAGCTTTTGTAACTATGGCAAAGAAGAATACTCCAGGTTCTAACCATTTTTGCTTGGTTGCTAATGTGGTTAATATTGTTGGAGCATTTTCTAAATATTGTGATCATATTCGAGGGAAACAAGCAGATATTATTGCTAAAACATTGGAGAATAGTGATATTTTAAATGGAATGAGACTTAATCAAAAAACTACATTTCAGTGTTTTGGTGATACACGTTGGGTTCGCATTATAATTGAAATTATTAGTATTGATGGATCAAATTCTAATAAAAAATGTGAAGTATACAATTTGTTGAAGTCAATACTATTATTTAATTTTGCATTTAATCTTCAATTGATGAGAACTGTTTTGATGATGACAAATGAATTATCAAAGGCATTACAGAGAAAAATTCAAGATATTGTAAATGCAATAGAATCGATGAAACTATGTAAACAAGGACTCCAGTCTTTTAGAGATGGTGGATGAGATTCGTTTTTGCAACAAGTCTATTCTTTTTGTTAGGTACACTATATTGATGTTCCAAACATAGATAATATGTTTATCGCCGTGAATCTCGTGGTCGCCCATAATGTCAAGCTCTAAAAATGACAAATTTGCATCATTTCCATATAGATTTATTCTATGTTGTCATTGATATGCAACTTCAAGAGTTGAATGATCGTTTTTTTGAAAGAAAATACCGAGTTGATTCTTTGTGTAGCATGTTTATGTCCAAAAGATTCATTCTCTACTTTTGACAAGAAAATATTGATTCAACTTGCCGAGTTTTATTCAAAAGAATTTTTATCAGTAAATCTCCTAATACTTAATGATCAACTTGAAACTTTTATTCTTAATATTTGCTCTAGCAAAGAGTTTGAAGAATTAAAAGGCCTTGGTGATCTTTAAGAGAAGTTGGTTATGACGAAAAAAACATAGCATATCCGTTAGTATACAAATTTCTAACTTTGTCACTAGTTCTTTTGATTGCTACTACTACTGTCGAGAGAGTATTTTCAACAATGAACATTGTGAATGATAGATTGCACAATCGGACAAGAGATCGGTACATGGATGAATGATAGCCTAGTTGTTTATG